>NC_086098.1:20693523-20988523 GCF_963921235.1 Mobula hypostoma | reverse complement strand
TGGCCTTTATAAATCAGAGCATTGAGTATAGGTGTTGAGATGTAACGTAGAAATTGTACAAGGCATTGGTGAGGCCAAATTTGGAGTATTGTGCACAGTTCTGGTCACCAAATTATAAGAAAGATGTCAACAAAATTGAGAGGGTACAGATTTACTAGAATGTTACCTGGGTTTCATTTCCTAAGTTACAGAGAAAGGCTGAACAAGTTGGGTCTTTATTCTTTGGAGCGTAGAAGGTTGAGGGGGGACTTGATAGAGGTATTTAAAATTATGAGGGGGTAGATAGAGTTGACATGGATAGGCTTTTTCCATTGAGAGTGGGGGAGATTCAAACAAGAGGACACGAGTTGAGAGTTAAAGGGCAAAAGTTTAGGGGTAACATGAGGGGGAACTTCTATACTCAGCGAGTGGTAGCTGTGTGGAACGAGCTTCCAGCAGAAGTGGTTGAGGCAGGTTCGATGTTGTCATTTAAAGTTAAATTGGATAGCTATATGGACAGGAAAGGAATGGAGGGTTAAGGGCTGAGTGCAGGTCAGTGGGACTAGGTGAGTGTAAGAGTTCGGCACGGACCAGAAGGGCCGAGATGGCCTGTTTCCTTGCTGTAATTGTTATATGGTTATATGGTATAAAGTGCTACCAAAATGACCAAATCACCCAAAAGGGTTTCTGTATACATACTGACTGGAAAGCATTGGAATATTGGCTTTGAAATTGGGAATGACATGGCCAATGGAAGCACACTTCCCTATTGGATGCTGGTATAATAGATCTCAGTACAAACAAGATACGTTACTGAACTGTGCAGGAACCTGTTTCAATCTCTGTGGCATTAGTGGTGTATCGTTCTGCTGGGGAATCAATGATAGATGCAATTGTGATTTTAGTAACACAAGCTACACATATCATCATCATCCTTATGTGTCGGGTCATATGACAAAAGTGATCATGGTCTCCATGACCATGATTGTACTTGGCAAATTTTCCAACAGAAGTGGTTTGCCATTACCTTCTTCTGGGCAGTGCCTTACAAGATGAGTAACCCCAGCCATGATCAATACTCTTCAGTGATTGTCTGCCTGGTGTCAGTGGTCGCATGGCCTTATCTTGTGATATGCATCAGCTGCTCATACAACCATCCACCATCTACTCCCATGGCTTTACATGACCTGATCAGGTGCTACACCTTGTGCAAGGGTGACCTGAAGGCTAGCAGGGCAAAGAAGTGTCTTGCATCTCCTTTGGGAGAGTCCACCCAAAAGCTAGATACTGGCATATTTACAATAATCCTGCTGATACTCACAACATGATCAGCTCAGGACCATCCTAAGTTCTTCATCAGATCTCACTCAGATAAGTTCCATGGGCTGCAGGCAGCATGACTCAACACACTCGAATCATCCTTGAAATTATGACAAAGACTGAGGGACAGTGGTAAAGGATGTGACTGAAGTAAGTCCAAAGTGGGGGAGGCATGAAAGTGAGTTGCTAATCAAAGCCAAGGGCAAGAAGAGCCTTTCCATAATCAGTAATCCCCAACCTCCGGGCCGCAGACCGATACATTGCCGTGAAGAATGCAGTGGTGCAGCACTAGCCAGAACGCACCCAGCACATCTTTAAGAAAAAAGCCGAAATAAACAAGCTAATTAATTAGGTGCTGCCCGGCACAGAAATGTCGGCCCAGATCAGAGGGGACACATCACCTCTGATCTGGGCCGACATTTCCATGCCGGGCAGCACCTAATTAATTAGCTTGTTTATTTCGGCTTTTAGATTAAGGATGTGCTGAGTGCGTTCCGATTTCTGCAGCACCAGTGCATTCTTCACGGCAATGTATCAGTCCGCGGCCCAGAGATTGGGGACCACTGTTAATATAAGAATTATATCACTTGGTACTGATGTCAATATTTTAATACGTTTTACACTAATTTATGCAGTACATGAAACACCGAAGTAAAACCTCCTGACAGATTCAGTGGTAGCCTAAATGCAACAGGTGTCAGATTCAAGCTTCCCCGTTTTTTGGCAGATGTTTTGTTGTCTGAGGTTAAACAGCAGGAAACCTATCTAGGAGAAGGTTTAAAAGAGTTCATCTTTTCCACACACTAGAGCAGATGTTCCATCCAGAACTAAATATGAACTGAGCTGGAAGTGATTCAACTGTCAGTGACATCTATAGTCATTGCTGGTCGTGCAGTTCTGTGCAAGTAACTACTGCACACGTAATGATAGCCAGAGGTTACTCATTGCACAGCTCAAGGCTGATGCAACCAGCTGCACAAAGTTGTACTTCCATGGTTTTTTTTGCTTCACAAGCTCTTAAAACGTTTTCTCTTCCATATGTCACATGTGCAAAGTTTTTAAAAAAGACCAGAAATCCTGTGGTATTATTGGGACCTGTGAAACAGGATGTGTGCTGAATTTACATTGTTGAAAATTACCATCTGTGCTGCCAGAAAAGGAGGAAGCAGCCTTTCAGCTGCAATTAAACCACATCTTCAATGTTCACACAGAGGAAATAAGAGATTTTTAAATGCGGGTTTTTGAATATTTTGCCCTGTGACCAATATTTCCCGTAAAAAATTTTCTTAACAGCTGTGCGGACCAACCATTGATCTAAACAGAAAATCTGTATATGGCCTGAAATGCTTATCTTCGTAATATGCATATTACCAGAGCAGTGTTCATTGGGCCGGTGGTTTATTAACAATGAGTTACTGACTACCATTCTGTGTTTATTGTTACAATTTGTTGCAATTTGAAACACTGAAGATGTAAATACATTGTTTTAAAGTAAAGGTCGTGGTATATTTATTATTTAGAAAAGTTTTGGAATCATAGAATCATAGAAAAGTACAGCAGAGAAACAGACTCTTCAGCCAATCTAGTCCATGCCAAATCATTTAAACTGCTTACTTGCATCAACCTGCACTGGGACCATAGACTTCTATACCCTTGCCATCCAACTGTGCTTAAATGTTGAAATCAAGCTCGCGTGCATCACTTGTGCTGGTAGCTTGTTCCACACTCTCACAACCCTCTGAGTGAAGAAGTTTCCCAGCATGTTCCCCTTAAACTTTTCATCTTTCATACTTAACCAATGACCTCTAGTTTCCACCCAAACTCAGTGGAAAAAGCCTGCTTGCATTTACCCTATCTATACCCTTCATAGTTTTGTATAATTCTATCAAATCTTCTCTCAGTCTTCTACCTTCCAAGAAATAAAGTCCTAACCTATTCAATCTTTCCAATTAACTCAGTCCCAGCAACATCCTTGTAAATTGTCTCTGTACTCTTTCACCCAAAGAACTGTAGCTCACATTTGTTTGCATTCCATTTGCCATTGTCAGCCCATTTTTCATCTGTTCCAGATCCTGCTACAAGCTCTAATAGTTTTCCTCACTGTCCACTACACCCTCAATCTTGGTGTCATCCGCAAATTTGCTGATCCAGTTCAACACACTATCATCTGGATCATTGAAATGGATGACAAACAACAATGGACACAGCTCCAATCCCAGAGGTACTCCACTAGTCACAGGCTTCCAGCTAGAGGAGCAACCATCTACTACCACTTTCTGGCTTCTCCCACAAAGCCAATGTCTAATCCAATTCACTACCTCATCCTGAATTCCAAGTGACTAAACTTACTTCAACAACCTTCTATGCTGGACCTTGTCAAATGTCTTGCTGAAGTCCTTGTAGATAACATCCACTGCTTTATCTTCATCCACTTTCCTGGTAACTTCCTCAATAAGCTCTTTAAGATTCATTAGCCACGACCTACAACCACACAAAGCCATGCTGACTATCCGTAATTAGTCCATGTCTATCCAAATACTTATATATCCATTCCTTTAGAATATCTTCCAGTAACATTCCCACTACTGATGTCAAATTCACTGGCCTATAATTTTTTGGTTTATTTTGAGAGACTTTCTTAAACAAAGGAACAATATTGGTTATTCTCCTATCCTCCGGTACCTCATCTGTCACTAAGGATGATTTGAAAATCTCTGTTAGGACCCCGGCAATTTCAGCAAAGTCTGAGGAACCACCTTGTCAGGCCTTAAGAATTTATCACCCTGATTCGTCTCAAGACAGCAAACACCTACAACACGATATTATTTCTGATCCGAATGGCAGATTTCTATTGGTTAGTGGTTTACTCTTTAATAAAAAGGTAGTTTTGGTTAATGTTTACGCTCCTAACATGGACTGTCTGGAATTTTATAAATCATTATTTAATTTGTTCTCGAATTTGAATGAGTTTTCACTAATTTGGGGCGGGGATTTTAATACTTGTTTATCTCCATCTTTGGATCCTTCAGCTCCTTTACAGACCTTACCCAATAAATCTGCAACCTTGATTAACTCATTCCTTTCAGATTCCGAATCGATGGACATTTGGCGTTTTTTTGCACCCTCAGGAAAAAGATTTTTCTTTTTTTTCACATGTTCATTGTTCCTATTCAAGAATTGATTATTTTTTATTGACTGTCGTCTTATTCCTTCAGTGGTCAAATGTGAATATGACTCTATAACCATTTCGGTTCATGCTTCACTTAAACTTTCTATTAAAATATCGGCCAACACACAAAATAATAGACAATGGCGTTTTAATTCACTGTTGCTTCAGGACTCGGATTTTGCTAACTTTACGAATGAACAGATTGATCTCTTTTTTACAATCAACTATACAGAAGATATTTCTATGAACATCCTTTGCGACACTTTTAAAGCTTATATTCGTGGTCAGATCATCTCGTATTCTGCTGCTTTGAGGAAGAGGTTGAAGGATGAGGAGCTGGTTATTGTAGACAAGATTAAGGAAATTGATAAGATATACGCTACAGCTCCCTCTGAGAAGTTGTATAAACAAAGAACTGAACTTCAAATGGAACACAGTTTATTACTTTCGTCCTCGATTGCAAATCTATTAATGAAAACAAGAAGTGAATTTTATATACATAGTGACAAAGTTGGTAAACTGTTGGCTAACCAGTTGAAGACTAACTATTCCAAATTTCAAATTAATCAGATTTATAATCAAAATAATCAACTGATATCTGATCAAGCTGAGATTAATCAATCTTTTTTTGATTTTTATTCCTCGTTATATCAATCAGAGTTTCCACGAGACTCTAAATATATGTATGACTTTTTAGATAACCTAGATTTCCCTAAGATTTCACATGATATATCTTCTATGCTTGACACTTCCTTTACTACTGATGAGATTAAGAAGGTTATTTTCTCTATGAGTCCAGGGAAAGCTCCTGGTCCTGATTGGTTTACTGTGGAACTTTATAAATGTTTTGCATCTTCATTAATCCCTTGGTTATTCAGGGTTCTAGAGGCCTCATTAAAACTTGGTAAACTTCCTGAATCCTTCTATAGAGCATCGATCTCTTTAATATTAAAGAAGGATAAAGATCCTGCTCAATGTGCATCTTATAGACCAATATCCTTATTAAACGTTGATTCTAAAATCTTTTCTAAATTATTAGCAAACAGATTAGAAAAAGCACTTCCTTATATTATTTCGGAAGACCAAGCGGGTTTTATTAAAGGTTGTTACTCTTTTTATAACATTCGTACACTGTTAGACATTGTTTATACTCCCTCACAAAATGATCCTGAGTGCGTCATTTCCTTAGACGCTGAAAAAGATTTCAACAGAGTCGAATGGCCTTACTTATTTAAGGTGTTTGAAATGTTCAATTTCAGCCCGAAATTTATATCCTGATTCAAATTGTTATATCATTCTCCTATGGCCTCAGTCCGTACTAACTCTTCAAGCTCACCTTTTTTCCCTCTTTTTCGAGGTACCAGACAAGGTTGTCCTCTTAGTCCTTTATTATTTGATATTGCATTAGAACCTCTTCCAATTGCCATTCCAGAATCTCCAAATATTATTGGGATAACTCGGGGTTTAAAGTCCCATAAAGTATCATTCTATGCTGATTACTTATTTATATATTTCTAATCCTCCAAAATCTATCCCTGCTGCTTTAGATTTATTAGCACAATTTAGTCTTTTTTCAGGTTATAAGTTAAATCTCGGTAAGAGTGAACTTTTTCCAGTTAATAAGCAAGTTCCCTTATATCAGAATCTTCCATTTGAATTGGTTAATAATCATTTTTCATATCTTGCAATTAAAGTTACCTGTAAACATAAAGATTTATTTAAGACTAATTTCCTACCCTTAATCGATCACATTACTCAACTCTCATTTAAATGGTCTCCATTTTATTTAACTTTAATTGGTCATATTAATGCTGTTAAGATGTTTATTCTTCAAAAAATTTTATATGTATTTCAGGCACTACCGATTTTTGTTCCCAAATCCTAACTTTAGATTCTATTATTGGGCAATTAATATTCGACACATGAAATTTTGGTTACTTGATCAAGATACACTATCCATTCCTAAATGGGTAGTATTGGAATTACAATCTGCTCAAGGTTATGCACTTGGCTCCATTTTAGGTTCTTCTCTTCCTTTTGATTTGAAACGCTGTAAACTGGTTTGTAACCCGATAGTTAAATATACCTTACGTAATTGGTTTCAATTCCGAAAATTTTTCGATCTTAATCAATTTGGGCTTGCGATTCCTATTTTTAGTTACATATTCTTCCCTCCCTCTTCCACTGCCCGTGCCTTTCAAATTTGGAAGACTAATGGTATTTCACGGTTTTTGGATTTATTTTTAGATGGTTCCCTTATGTCTTTTGAGCAATTATCTAACAAATACAACTTACCAAGAATACATTTTTTTAGGTATCTCCAAGTTAGAAATTTCCTAAGTACTATACTCTTTTCCTTTCCAACATTACCTCCCACATATATTTTAGACATTATAATTAACCTTAATCCATGTCAGAAAGGTGTAACAGCTATTATTTATAATACTATTATGAAACTTAGGAAAGCTCCATTTGATAAGATTAGGTCAGATTGGGAAAAGGAATTAGGTCTTATTATTCCAGTGGATGACTGGGTGCATATTTTACAACTAGTTAATACTTCCTCTATCTGTTCTAAACACTCCCTAATTCAGTTTAAAGTTGTCCATAGAGCACATATGTCTAAAGATAAATTAGCTCATTTTTATTCTCATATTAACCCTTTGTGTGACAGATGTCATGGGCAGATAGCTTCCTTAACTCATATGTTTTGGGCCTGTCCTACTCTGGAAACTTTTTGGAAAGATATTTTAAATATTATTTCAAAGGTATTGAATATAGATATTTCTCCCCATCCTATTACTGCTATCTTTGGATTACCTAAAATTTCCAGTGATCTTTCCCCTTCAGCCCGCAGATTGATTGCATTTCTTACTTTAATGGCGAAAAGATATATTTTACAACATTGGAAGGAGATTAATGCTCCAACTACATTCTTTTGGTTTTCCCAGATGATACTATGTTTAAATTTGGAGAAAATTAGAAGTAATCTTTATGATTCTTCAGTTAAATTTGAACAGACTTGGAGATCTTTTATTCAACATTTTCATTTAATGTAACTTTTTTTTTCTCTGGCCATATTTACGTTCCCTTCTTGCTTTTTAACTGTTTTTAATGGAGGTCGGGTTTGAGGACGTGATTGTTTTAAGTTGTTTAACTCTACTTAATACCTAGTTAGCCCATTGCTTTGCTTTGCTTTTTAGTTTAGTTGCACGGTGTGTTTTTTTGGGGGGGGTTTTTTGGGTTTTTTTTCCTTATTGACATGTTTGAAAATTAGTATACTATTATATTATCTGGTTATTTTATATCTAAACTGCACTGTTTGTACTAACTTTTCTTTTGTGTATTAATATCTCTTGTAAAGTTATATTGCAACTGTGTATCAGTGCCTATATGGTTTACCTTTTGTGTACTAATTCAATAAAAAGATTTAAAAAGAAAGAAAGACAGCAACACCTCCTCCTAATATATATTGGGTTCATGACCTTGCTGCTGCTTTGCCTCACTTCTGTGGATTCTGTGTCTCCCTAATAAATACAAATGCAAAACATCTATTTAAGATCTCTCCCATCTCCTTTGGTTGTTTACCAACTGTTTACCAATTTTGTCCTTTGCAATCTCTTTGTTCTTAAGATATTTCTAGAATCCCTTAGGATTCTCTTTCACCTTGTCTGCTAGGACATCCTCATGTCTTTTAAACATAGAAACATAGAAACATAGAAAACATACAGTACAATACAGGCCTTTCAGCCCACAAAGCTGTGATGAACATGTCCCTACCTTAGAACTACCTAGGCTTTACCCATAGCCCTCTATTTTTCTAAGCTCCATGTACCCATCCAGGAGTCTCTTAAAAGACCCTATCATATCTGCCTCCACCACCGCCGGCAACCCATTCCATGCACTCATCACTCTCTGTGTAAAAAACATACCCCTGACATCTCCTCTGTACCTACTTCCAAGCACCTTAAAACTATGCCCTCTTGTGCTCTGGGGAAAAGACTCCGACTATCCACACGATCAATGCCTCTCATTATCTTGTACATCTCTATCAAGTCACCTCTCACCTTGTAGCCCTCCTGATTTCCTTGTTAAGTGTTCTCTTGCATATCTTCTACTCCATAAGCACTTCATTGGTTCCTACCTGCCTATACCTGCTACACACCTCCTTTTTTTCTTAACCTGGGCCTCACTATCCCTTGAAAACCAAGGTTATCTTTACCTTTTATTCTGACATGCAAATACAAACTTTGTACTCTCAAAATTGTACTTTTGAAGGCCTCCCACTTAATAAGTTCACCTTTGTGAAAAGACAGCCTACCCCAAACCACACTTGCCTAATCCTTTCTGATACCATCAAAATTGGCCTTTCTCCAGTTTAGAATCTCAACCCGCAGACCGGACCTATCCTCTTCCATAGCAACCATGAAACTAATGGCAGTGTTCCCCTACACAAACTTCTGTCACTTGCCCTGTCTCGTTCCCTAACAGAAGATCCAGTATCACACACTCTCTTGTTAGGACTTCTATGTACTCATTAAGGAAACTTCCCTGAATACATTTGGCAAACTCTATCCTAACTAGTCTTCTTACAGTATGGGAATCCCAGTCAATATGTGGTAAAATCACCTACCATAAGAATCTTATGTTTCTTGCAAAAGTCTGTGATCTCTTTTCAAATTTGTGCCTCTAAATCCCACAGACTGTTGTGTGGTCTATAGTATAGTCCCATTAATGTGGCCATACCTCTCTTATTCTTATTCACTAGACAAGTTCTCTGGGCTGTTCTGACTGAACAGTGCCATGACATTTTCCGAGACCCCTCCTCTAACCCTCCTTCTTTAATCCCTCCTGTTCTGTCCCATCTAAAATAACGGAACCCTGGAATGTTGAGCTGCCAGTCCTGCCCCTCCTGTAACCAAGTCTCATTAATGGCTACAATACCATAATTCCATGTGTTGATGCATGTCTTGAGCCCATCTGCCTTTCCTGACAAAACTTCTTGCATTGAAATGTACACAGCTCAGGACAGTAGTTGCACTATGCTCAATCTTTTAATCCTTGACTTTGTCTGAAGACTTAACAGCATCTCCAGAACATCTCTATTATCTATTCTGGTGCTCTGGTTCGCCTGCACCCCCAGTTTAAACACTTTCGTGCAGTACTAGCAAACCTTCCCCCTATGGATCATATCCATTAATATATAATTAATTACAATTATATTAGCATAATTTCAAAATTAACATCATATAAAATAAATTTCCAGCTGCGTGGCAACAAAGGCTATGTGCGTGGGAGCAATTCAGTTACTCAGTGGCTGTGCACCCATACAGCTTAGAGGGATCAGCGCCTGTGACGTATCACTGTCCTGGAAAGCTATACTGAATCCTGCTGGTTCTATGGAAGCTGACCTGCAGTTTTAAGGATGAGATCCAATTACAAATGCCATGAACATAGGACCCTACATGTCTCCTGAGTTTCTGTAAATTCAGGAATGATCTGGGAATTTCAAGGCATGTGGCCATTTTCATTATCTAATACGGCCACCCATATTTTCACTTCTTGTTCTATCTGGGAGCTACTGGAGCATGTTAAGTGTCTCACATCCTGCTGTAAGCAAGTTGCTGATGAATTATGAACCAGGCCATAGTGCTTCAAGAATTTAAACTATGATGCCAAGAGTTACAATGACCAAAAAAATCAGATTTGTATCGCTTCTTGGATTCCCCCAAATACGAAGTGCTTATCAATTTCACTGTGTGTTGCATTCTGAGCCCCACCACTAAAAGCAGAAGTCGTACCTAAACCATTAAAAACATGAGAAGTTCTGCAGATGAGGGAAATCCAAAGAAGGGCCTTCAGTGGGTTTTTTCATTTCCACTGATGCTGCCTGATCGGTTGAGTTCCTCCAGCATTTTGTGTGTGTTGCTACAAACCACTTTGATACATTTCATCAGTATACAAGAAGACATGCAATCCCAGGAAGTGATTCCCAGAGGAGTGTTGACAACGTCCCCTAGGAGCTGCCATGATGCCTTCATAGTCTGGAAGTCTAACTCACCAGAATGTAATGGAATGTACTGGTTCCTGGAAGTGCTCACAAAAACCGACTGACTCAATGCCTGACTGAATGCTTCTTTGTCATCCTTGGAGCACAGGATAGAAATCTCCAAAACCGGCTGGTGATTCTGTCAGTTTTACGGGTTAGCATAAAGGCTTTCATGAAGTATCTTAGCAACACTAAAGTGAAAAGCCACTTCAAAAGCACCTGAGGTAGCTCTGGAGAGATTGCTACTGCTAACGTGTTAGATCTATTTTCCAACACAATAACTATTCATTGTGAACGGAGAGGAGAACAAACAGAGTGTACAGCACAAATGAAGAAGTTTTGTTTCCAGTGTTGGCCAGATCATTGTTTAGAGCTGTTGCACTGGGGCAACATAAAAATAGATGTTTTGTGCATTCCAGGAGAGGTAAATCAGAATCAGTTTCAGATTTAATATCACCGGTATATATTGTGAAATTTGTTAACTAAGTAACAGCAGTGCAATGCAATACCAGATAAATATTTTTAAAAAACAGAATTACAGTAAGTATATATATTTGTATATTAAATAGTGAAATTAAAATAAGTGGTGCAAAAACAGAATTTTTTAAAAATGTAGTGTTCATGGGTTCAGCTTCCATTTAGCTCAGCTAAATGTGTCTATTCTGTTTACCCTTGCTAAAAACTGGAGCAACACATCCCTCTGACATTGATAGCGCCATATAGATGTTATGAATAGCATAGAAATCACCATGGCTGGGACAACAGATGAGAGAAAACGAAACATGTAAGCTGGTGTCCAACTGAATGTGAACCTTCCAATCTGGCAGAGTACTTCAGTACTTAACAACACATTCAACCATTTCGTAAGAAGTCATTTTAGCTTATAACAAAATTAACAAGGTGAGCTTTGGTGAGCTTGTGGCATCTTTTTAATGCGGCTCATGGTTAGTGCGGTCTTAGGTTGATGCATGTATGTCTGTTTGTGTCAGGGTTACGTTATGCAAAATAACAGCATTTAGGTGATTTCATCAAGTATAATATTGTCCTCCTGATAACATTCAGAAGAGAATACTGCTGATTATAATAGTTGCGTGTACTGAGAGGAAGCAGTTGAGGTTTGCTCGAGTATAGGTGGATTACATATGTAGTTGAGCATTACAATATAGTCACCATATTCTTTCCCTTACGCTAAGACCGTAAGATATAGGAGTAGAATTAGGTCATTCAGCCCATCGAGTCTGCTCTGCCATTCCATCATGGCTGAACCCGGATCCCACTCAACCTCATACACCTGCCTTCTCACCAGAACCTTTGATGCCCTGAACAATCAGGAAACTATCAACTTCTGCTTTAAATGTACCCATGGACTTGGCCTCCACTGCAATCTGTGGCAGAGCATTCCACGGACTCACTACACTCTGGCTAAAAAAAAACCTTCCTCCATACCTCGGTTCTAAAAGGTCACACCTCAGTTTTGAGCCATATGGTTCTGTGCCCGTCATAGGAAACATCCTCTCCACTTCCACCTTATCTAGTCCTTTCAGCATTCGGTAGGTTTCAATTAAATCTCCCTACATTCTTCTAAATTCCAGTGAGTACAGGCCCAAAGCTGCCAAACGCTCCTCGTGTGTTAACCCTTTCATTGCCGGGATCGTGCTCATGAACCTCCTCTGGACTCTCCCCAATGACAACAGTGAGATATGAGACCCAAACCTGGTGACAATACTCCAAGTGTGGCCAGACTACTGTCTTATAAAGTCACCCCTTTATCTCCTTGCTTTTATGTTCTATTCCCCTCGAAATAAATGCCCTCTGGAAAAACTTGCCTCAAATCCTCTTTAAACCTTTTCCCTCTCACTTCATAAACCTATGCTCTTCAGTTTTATATTCCCTTATCCTGGAAAAGAGATTGAGTCCATTAATATCTATGCTACTCATGATTTTACAAACCTTGACAAGCTCATCCCTTGGCCTTCTTCACTCCAGGAAGAACAGTTCCAGCCTTATCCAGTCTTATAACTCAAGGTTTCCAGTCCTGATAACATCCTTGTCAAGCTTTCCTGCACCCTTTCCAGTTTAATGACATTCTTCCTACAGCTGGGTGAGTAGAATTGCACACAATACTCCTAGTGTGGTCTCAACAACAGCTTGTACAGTTGTAACATGACATGCCAATGTTTGTATTCAATGCCCTGTCTGATGAAGCTATGCCAATGATTTCTTCAGCATTTTGTTTACCTGCATCACCCCTTTTAGGGAACTATGTACCTGTCTCTTTGTTGTGGTACACTCCTCAGGACCCTGCCCTTTACTATGCAAGTCCTGCCTTGGTTTAAGTTCACAAACGCATCACTTCACAGTTATCTAATTTAAATTCTATCTGCAATCCGTCTGTCCACTTTCCCACCTGATCTAGATCCTAGACAACTTTTTTCACTGTCCTTTATACCACCAAGTAGTGACATGTACAGACTTACTGATCGTGCCACCTACATTCTCATCGAAATCATTGACATATATGATATACAGCAGGAGACCCAACACCGGTCCCTGTAGAACACCGTTGACCACAATCCCGTACTAACAACCTCTGATTCCTTCTATCAAGCCCATTTTTTTTACCCAGCTATCTACCTCAACCTGGAACTCATGTGTTCACACCTTCTGGACCAGCCTTCCATGCAGAACATTGTCAAAAGCCTTGCTAATGTTCATGTAGACAACATCTACCGCCCTTCCCCCTTCAGTCCTCTTGGTCAGCATTCTAAGAAGATCAATCAAATTTGTGAGACAATATTTTCCAGGCACAAAGCCACACTGACTATCCCAATCAGTCCCTTCCTTTCTAAACGCAGGTAGATCTTATGTCTCAGAGTCCCGCCCAGTAACTTACCCACCACTGATTCAAAAGGACTAAAGAAAAAGAGCAAAGATGTAACACTGAGGCTTTACAAGCATCTGTCAGACTGCACAGAGTATTATGAGCATATTTGAGCCCTTTATCTAAGAATTAATGTGTTGGCATTGGAAAGAGTCCAAAGGTGGTTCACAAGAATGATCCCGGAAACGGGGAATGTTTAATGAGTCTGGGCCTGTACTGGCTGGTATTTATAAAAATTCAGGAAGAGGGGGTGTGGTGGGAGATTTGGTTGAAACCTTCTGAATATTGAAGGCCTAGACAGAGTGGGTGTGGCACGTGGCCAAGCGGTTAGGGCGTTGGGCTCACGGTCTGAAGGTCGTGGGTTCGAGTCTCGGCCAAGGCAGCGTGCTGTGTCTTTGAGCAAGGCACTTAACCACACACTGCTCCAGTCCACCCAGCTGGAAATGGGTACCGGCAAATGCTGGGGGTTAACCTCGCGATAGACTGGCGTCCTATCTGGAGCGGCGGAGTTTCGTAATCTCAGTCGCTTCATGTCACAGAAACCAGCATAAGCACCGGCCTGATAGGCCACAAGGCTTGGGACAGACTTTAACTTTTTTTAACTAGACGGAGTGGACTTGGAGAGGATTTTCCTATGGTAGGGGAGTCTAGGACCAGTGTGCACAACCTCAGAATAGGACATCACTTTAGAACAGAGATGAGCAGGAATTTATTTAGCCAGAGGGCAGTGAATCTGTGTAATTCATTGACACAGATAGCTGTGGAAGCCAAGCATTGGGCATATTTAAAATGGAGGCTGATAGGTAAGGATGGGGAGAAGGCAGGAGAAGGGAATGAGTGTGATAATAAATTAGCCATGATGGAATTGATTAGCAGACTCAATGGAATGAATGGTCTAAATCTTCTCTATGTCTTATGGTCTTGTAATTTCCTAGTTGGTTCTTGGAAGTCTGTTTAAATAAACTCACAACATTCACTAACTTCTAATCTTTTGGGACCTCGCCTGCAGCTAAGGAAGTAAAAAAAATCTCTGCCAAGGCTTCAGTATTGCTTCCCACATACTCCTAGGGTAGAGGAACTGGCCCCTGGGATTTATTCACCCTCGTGTGCCTCAAGAAAGACAACACCTCTTTTGTAATATTCATGATTTAGGTCACCGCTGTTCTCTGAGTTAAATTTCCGAGCATCTGTGAATTTCGCCACAGCAAATACCAATGAGAAGTATTCACTTAAGACCTCACCCATCTCCCTGGTTCCTCACATAAATGACCACAAAAGGGCCATAAAGGGTCCTATTACCCCAGTTCTCCTTTTTGTTCTTTATATAGGGAAACCTATAGTACAATCATCAAAGAGATCACTGCTTTCTTATAGGAAAAATATTCAGCTGGTCAGCAGAGTTTGTGAAAGGACATTACATTTCATTTGATGACCATTCATAAATGGAATTTTTATAATACACTCATTAAGGATTTTCTGGTTACTCTAAATTCTGTCGGAGTTTCTTGCACAATGAATCTTTCATAAGCCCTCATTGCCTTAAGGGAACCCTCGGAACAAATTTCATTCTCTAGATTTTCTTTCAGCATTTTTGATATATATCCATGAAATAGTTCTGAGCTACCCGAAACTTCTCCGAGTGCAAAATGTCCTGCTGATCAGCAAAAAGAAAATCATACTAACCTCTGACTAGTCAGATCAACGTTATTCATGAAGGTGCAGTAATTTTGTGAATTAGTTTTAATTGTGCAATTGTTGCGCTTTGCTACATTTTTACAACAGTGGACATTTCTACCACATCTTATAACAGGCCCAGTATGGTGTATTAAAAACGTAAACATGAGGAATTCTGCAGGTGCTGGAAATTCAAGCAACACACGTCAAAGATACTGGTGAACGCAGCAGGCCAGGCAGCATCTATAGGAAGAGGTACAGTCGACGTTTCGGGCCAAGACCCTTGGTCAGGACTAACTGAAGGAAGAGTTAGTAAGAGATTTGAAAGTGGGAGGGGGAGGGGGAGATCCGAAATAATAGGAGAAGACAGGAGGGGGACGGATGGAGCCAAGAGCTGGACAGTTGATTGGCAAAAGGGATACGAGAGGATCATGGGACAGGAGGCCCAGGGAGAAAGACAAGGGGGGGAGGAAACCCAGAGGATAGGCAAGGGGTATAGTCAGAGGGACAGAGGGAGAAGAAGGAGAGAGAGAGAAAGAATGTGTGTATATAAAATAAATAACGGATGGGGTACGAGGGGGAGGTGGGGTTTTAGCGGAAGTTAGAGAAGTCAATGTTCATGCCATCAGGTTGGAGGCTACCCAGACGGAATATAAGGTGTTGTTCCTCCAACCTGAGTGTGGCTTCATCTTTACAGTAGAGGAGGCCGTGGATAGACATATCAGAAAGGGAATGGGATGTGGAATTAAAATGCGTGGCCACTGGAAGATCCTGCTTTCCCTGGCGGACAGAGCGTAGGTGTTCAGCAAAATGATCTCCCAGTCTGCGTCGGGTCTCGTCAATATATAAAAGGCCATATCGGGAGCACCGGACACAGTATATTACCCCAGCCAACTCAAAGGTGAAGTGTTGCCTCACCTGGAAGGACTGTTTGGGGCCCTGAATGGTGGTAAGGAAGGAAGTATAAGGGCATGTGTAGCACTTGTTCCGCTTACAAGGATAAGTGCCAGGAGGGAGATCAGTGGGGAGGGATGAGGGGTACGAATGAACAAGGGAGTTGCGTAGGGAGCGATCCCTGTGGAAAGCAGAGAGAGGCGGGAGGGAAAGATGTGCTTAGTGGTGGGATCCCGTTGGAGGTGGCAGAAGTTACGGAGAATAATATGTTGGACCCGGAGGCTGGTGGGGTGGTAGGTGAGGACCAGGGGAACCCTATTCCTAGTGGGGTGACGGGAGGATGGAGTGAGAGCAGATGTGCGTGAAATGGGGGAGATGCGTTTGAGAGCAGAGTTGATGGTGGAGGAAGGGAAGCCCCTTTCTTTAAAAAAGGAGAACATCTCCCTCGTCCTGGAATGAAAAGCCTCATCCTCGTACCCCATCCGTTATTTATTTATATACTCACATTCTTTCTCTCTCTCTCCTTTTTCTCCCTCTGTCACTCTGACTATACCCCTTCCCCATCCTCTGGGTTTTCCCCCTTCCCCCCTTTCCTTCTCCCTGGGCCTCCTGTCCCATGATTCTCTCATATCTCCTTTGCCAATCACCTGGCCAGCACTTGGCTCCATCCCTCCCCCTCCTGTCTTCTCCTATCATTTTGGATCTCCCCCTCCCCCTCCCACTTTCAAATCTCTTATTAACTCTTCCTTCAGTTAGTCCTGACGTAGGGTCTCGGCCCGAAATGTCGACTGTACCTCTTCCTAGAGATGCTGCCTGGCCTGCTGCGTTCAGCAGCAACTTTGTTGGTCTATTAAATTTTGCTCAGTAACTATTTAAGAGGCTGTTTTAAGAAAATCTACATGTTGATTTAATTTCCACAGCATGCAATCCTTCCATATTTAAGGCTGGAATTAGTGTCAAGTTTAACTCTTGAGCTGATAAACAGACAGAATTGCAGGAATGGGAACCTGGGTATCTCTATAAATCACCATAGTTTAGACATGTCTGAAAATGTGACGTCTCATGATCCAGTTAATATTATACTGTGACCTCATTAAAATTATTCAAACATCTACACCACTCATTATTGCCATTTAAAAATAGTCAGCATCTCTTTTAATATAATAAGGCTGCAGGCAGCAAGAAAGCTACTGATAATTAAGAACTGTCAGGAGGTTCAGAAAGGGCCTCCATCCTCTCTGGTTTGTATTGGATGCTCTGCTCTAGGATGTTGAAAACAGAAAGGATATTTTTCTTCCCCGAAAGCAAATGTATTCATCCAAGCAACACTTCCATGCCAATGCTACAAGTTCAACTAGAAGTTAATACTTGGGGTTTAGATCCTGAGGTATGACTGCATTGTCAAAATAGGTTCAACAGATTGCTTTATATTTATATTTATTGTGTTTTTATGCCTATTGTGTTTCTGATGCTGCATCAGATCCAGAGTAACAATCAGTTCATTCTACTTTACAATCCTGTAGTTAAGAATGGCGATAAACAATCTTGAATCTTGAATGACCACAATCTAGTTATCAAGGCAAGAATTCAATGTTCTTATTCGCTGTTCTCATCTACCTGCTTCCACAGTAACCACACCTTTCTCCTTTGCACTCCTGGAACTCTCAGTTTTACACAGATCATATGTTGCACTGTGCATGAAAGCGCTGTAATCATTGCAGCGTTGAGCACTAAGCATCTAGCAAGAGCGGTGCAAATATTCTCATTTCTTTCTTTCAGGATGGTGCGATTAGAAGAGACTGGGGCAGCCTAACATCCTTCAACCAAAGAAGAAAATCTGCAGGGAAAACACGGGGAGGTAGATTTATGGGAAAGGCAATGTGGAGAGGAGACAATATGGAATTTCTTCCAATTTTATCTAGACGTTCCTATCTTGCTTCTATCTTGAATGGAGGTCATTTTCACTCTGCTTTACATTCTCCTTTTCAGTGCCAGAAAATGTGTAGGTATCCCTACCACTTCTGGAAGAGAACCTCTTCCTTATCTATTTGACAGTTTTTCTTTTATTTGTGGAATATTCCAAATACAAATTTAATGCCATTTAGAGAAGTAATACTTCCAATATTGGAAATTATGGAGAAAATTATATAACTGAAACTGTAGGCTTGCAGAATCCTGAAAAAGAGACTCCTCTAAAACGTCAACTATAAATTCTTTATCATGGATGCTGCCTGACCTGCTGAGTTCTGCCAGCATTTTGTGTGCATTGCTTTGGATTTCCAGCATTGCTTTTGTGCTTAATCCTTTGTATTCTTTGAATAAGTAATAAAACTATAACTCATCATTTATTTTATTGTGCAGAATTGTTTTGTAGTCCCCAAAAATAAACAATCAATGCCTGGGTTCAAGTCTTTGTAAACATTGCATATGTGATGATTTAAAATAAAATTAATCCAAATTCTTACAAGTGAGCCACAAAGCAGTTCAAAAAAAAATTTGATTGTCCTATAAAGTCAGAATCAGAATCAGTTGTAATATCACTGGCATGTGTCGTGAGATTTGTTAACTTAGTGGCAGCAGTACAATGGAATACGTGATAATATAGGAAAAAATACACAAGTAAATCAATTACAGTAAGTAGAAATGTACATTAAATAGTTACATTAAAATAGAAATAATTTTTAAAAAGTGAGGTAGTGCTCATGGGTTTAATGTCCATTTAGGAATCAGATGACAGAGGGGAAGAAGCTGTTCCTGAATCACTGAGTGTGTGCCTTCAGGCTCCTGTACCTCCTTCCTGATGGTAACAATGAGAAGAAGGTATGTCCTGGGTGATGGGGGTCCTTAGTAGTGGACACAGCCTTCCTGAGTCACCGTTCCTTGAAGAAGTCTTGGATACTACAGAGGCTAGTACCCAAGATGGAACTGACTAATTTTACCACTTTCTGTAGCTTTATTTGACCTTGTGCAGTAATTCCCCCATACCAAGCAGTGATGTAGTCTGTCAGAATGCTCTCCACGACACATCTGCAGCAGTTTCGGAGTGTTTTGGGTCATAGACAAAATCTCCTCAGACTCCTAATGAAATATAGGCACTGTCTTGCCTTCAAGTAAGTTCAGGATCTCGTCTAGAAAAATGTTCTACAATTTAAGCAAAGTTTGAACCTTCTGGCCAAAGTCAGAATCAGAATCAGGTTTATTATCACAGGCATGTGACGTGAAATTTGTTAACTTCGCAGCAGGAGTTCAATGCAATACATAATCTAGCAGAGAGAAAAAAAGATAATAATAAATAAAATAAAACATAATAATAAATAAACAAGTAAATCAATTATGTGTATTGAATAGATTATTAAAAAATGTGCAAAAACAGAAATACTGTACATTAAAATAAGTGAGGTAGTGTCCAAAGCTTCAAAGTCCATTGAGGAATCAGATGGCAGAGGGGAAGAAGCTGTTCCTGAATCGCTGAGTGTGTGCCTTCAGGCTTCTGTACCTCCTACCTGATGGTAATAGTGAGAAAAGGGCATGCCCTGGGTGCTGGACGCTGCCTTTCTGACACATAAATAATCACTTGTTAAATCTGTAAATAAGCTTTACATGTTATTTTATGTGTACAAAAATATACGCTCAACTAAGCTGTAATAGCTGTATATTCTATACTGACACATCAACTGAGTGGCTTTGATAATTTAAACTAACTAGTAGTAAATTATTTTTTAAAGGGCACTTATTATCTTGTGCTTTGCAATTAAGAAGTTTATGGGCACAGGCAATAAAGTGAACACCATAAACATCCTGATTTGAAATATACAAAATTCAGTTTTTTTGCATTATTAGTATGAAAATTTATCTATGTAAAATTTTTACTTCACATTGACATTCACTGCACATCAGCCATTGTAAAGTGCCAAATTTTCAAAGTTCATTTGAAGAATCCCTCTGATATGGGATTAGATACTTAGAAACTTTCTTTAATATGAAAACTTCACTCACAAGCAAGCTAGGCTTTACTTAACTTAAACATTTATATAAAAAAGTAGACTTTATGCCTCCTAGGATACACAGGACAATACACTTAATGTGAAAAATTGGCTTAAATATGTTTGCTACAATTGTGCTTTAAGCGAAGGTAAGGTACACACATGCAGTGCATGCAGAAACATTCCAAGAGAGGTGTCAAACCTCATGCAATACGCTGTTGATGTCTTCCCTATGAAATCAATTACCACACAGTGTGGAGTACATACAGTGTATCATGAATGAAATTAGTAAATGTGGAGAGAACATTCCTTCCTACCCTTGCCACCTGCTGTAACAGGGAAAGGGCTCTGTCTTAAAACGGACATGCTAGTGACGCAGAGATCCCACCTCTCCCAGAAGTTCCAGGAGTCTCCCGCACATTAATAGCGGCTCCCTGATGCTTGCAAATTATATGCAATATCATGGAAATCAATTTTTTTGAGAGCGAGCGAGTCAGAGAGCGCGAGAGCGACCACGAGAAAGCGAGAGCGCGTGCGAGAGAGAGCGAGAGCAAGCAAGCAAGAGAGCGAGAGAGAAAGCAAGTGAGAGTGCGCGCGAGCGACCACGAGAGAGAGCGCGAGAGAGCGCGCCATGGCAGAGTCTTCCAAAAAACAAAAATATAAAACATACATCACCCCAGACTACACTAAAGTGTACCCCTGCCTAATAGGGGTCAAAAATAATGACAGTGTTGCTCGCTGCACTGTTTGCGACAGTGAATTTTCTATTGCCCATGGTGGGTTAAGACTATAAAAGACATGTTGAGGTGAGTTTAACAGGTGTCATTTGTTCATTAGCATAGCTAACGTTATTTAAACTAGCTGGCTAGCTGCTAAGGAGCTACTCTATTGCAGACATCCCACCTCTCCCGGGAGTCTCCTGCAAATTGATGGTGCTATCTCCCTGAAATTAGCTTTTGCAGGGTGGGATGTCTGGGGACGGCAAATGCCAGAATCTGGAGGAACACATCTAGAGGAATCAAGTGGGCCGGGCAGTGTCTGTGGAGGGAAATGTACAGTTGATATTTCAGGCTTAGACCCTTCATCTCGACTGTAAAGAAGGAGTGTGGGGAGGGCAGCAAGGCAGCGTAGCAGTTAGCAGAATGGTATTACTGAATCAGCGACCCAGATTCAATTCCCATTGCTGTCTGTAAGGATTTCTACGTTCTCCCTGTGACCGCTTGAGTTTCCTCCAGATGCTTCAGTTTCCTCCCACATTCCAAAGGTGTACGGGTTAGTAGGCTAATTGGTCACATGGGTTTAATTCGCAGCGTGGGCTTGTTACCATGTTAAATCTCTAAATTTAAAAAATGATATCAGGGTGAACACATATAAGAACAACTTAAAGGGATCAATTAATTGCAGGTTTTGAGCAAGTTAGTTGGAACAAACATCTTCGGATTCCTTCATAGAGAATTCTCTAACAACAGTGGCAACACCCCACCCCCAGTCTGGTCTCTGGCTAATAAAGAAATTTGTGACCTTGTTGGCGTCATACAACACATACAGAGTATTTACAACTTCCTTCCTGACAGAGTCCAGTTTTCCTGCTTGAAAGAAAAACATAAATCTTAGTAAGAACTACGTTGGCAGTGTTGATTTAATGATAGCCCTTGTACTCAGATAAACATTTTCTATTAACATATATTCCTGACATGGAAATATTTCATTCTTGAATACCTTTGCTACCCATCGTGTTGTTGTTGTCATTTTCAAAAACAAATAACAAGTTATATAAATGTTTCTTGGACTACTTATTTCTATCTCCGTTGAAGTAAATCAGGTGTAAAACATGAATCACCCATACAAGTCAAGAAGTTTGCATTCCAGATTAGGGGTGCAGGCAGGGAGAGAGGAAGGTTTGTGTTTTCCTTTCTCATATCAGTTCACACACCTAAGAAAGATGACCACTATGCCTGTGCAAATCTACAAGCCTGCAGATGTGTAGAATCTAGGCTTGAGGACTTCCATTGGTTGAGGTTGAACATGGATGTTGCGGTCCAGCTACTACGTGATACGCAAGACAGTATGCCAGCCAGGGCAGTATGATATGGAGAGAAGTTATTGCCCATGTAGCAAGCTCCCATCTCTCACACAGCTGAAGAATCCAAAGGAACAGCAGAGACCAATACAGTTTGGCATTAGCGGTATTGCAGAAGTTACCAGTCAGCGTGGAACTCAACATAGAACTGTCTTAGGGACTCCACATCTGGATTTTTCCTCACTGTTTACTCCCAAAACCCATCCCATGACTGGTAAAGCAGCCGAGATTTCCTTCTCCTAGATGAGCTGCCAATCATGGACGAGGAGCCCCATCTGCCCGAAGCAATTGGTTTTAAGGCACCAGTAACCTGCCTTTGCCCCTTCTTCTGTCAATGGAAACTGTTCCACCGGGCTTAGTAGCTAAGCCACACGTGAAAGCCGGGAACCAAACTTGGTTGTCAGAGGCTATTTGAGATACACACCACTGGGAGCATTTAATTGGTAGTGGGAACTTATCCCCATGATTATTATTATTAGAGATACAGGCCAGTGAGCCCATGCCACCCAATTACACTCATGTGGCCACTCAACTTACTAATCAATATATAGAACATAGAACTGTACAGCACCGAAACAGGCCATTCAGCCCACAGTGTTGTGCTGACCAGGCAAAATGCAAATTGAATACACCGAAACATTAATCCCTCCTACCAATACAATGTCCCTATCCCTCCATCTTCCTTGTGCCTATCCAAAAATCTCTTAAAAGCCTCTAATGTATTTGCCTCTTCCACCATACCAGGCAGTGCATTCCAGGCATCTACCACTCTGAACCTTACCCCTCACATCCCCCCTGGAATGTTGGTGGAAACCAGAGTCACCAGAGGAAACCCACGTGGTCATGGGAAGAAAGTAGTAGGATTGACCCCAGGAAGCTGGTGCTGTAATAGCAGTCCGCTAACCGCCAGGCTACCACGCCACCCTCAGTAATGCACTAGGTCGTGGCACTTAATTTTTACCTGACCCAGGTCCCAGGATCATTGGAAGGATATTAAAGAAGGCAAACCAGTCTCAAGAAGTGTAATGTTTGCTGCTCAGAGGAAGTGCAACAAACACCATAGAGTCACAGAGAAGTACAGCATAGAAACAGACCCTTCAGCCCATCTAGTCCATGCCAAAATCATTTAAACTGCCTACTCCTATCGACCTGCACCATGACCATAGACCTCCATTCCCCTACCATCCATGTAGCTTTCCAAATTTCCCTTAAACATTGAAATTAAGCTCCTGAGGCTGCTCATTCCACACTCTCGGAACCCTCTGAGTGAAGAGGTTTCCCCTCATGTTCACTTTAAACTTTTCACCCTTAACCCATGACCTCTGGTTGTAGTCCTACCCAACTTCAGTAGAAAAAGCCTGCTTACACTTATCCTATCTACACCTCTCTTAATTTTGTACAACTCTATAAAATCTCCTCTCAATCTTCTACACTCTATTGAATGCAGCCCTAACCTATTCAATCTTTCCTTATAACTCAGGTCCTCCAGACCCAGCAACATCCTTGTAAATTTTCTCTGTACTCTTTCAACCTTGTTTACATCTTTCCTGTAAGCACCTTGCCAACTCTCTTGCAGATAGGCTGACTAAAATAGATTCAAGGAGACACTTTGGAGATCTCCTCTTATTTTCTTCCATATCCATCCATAGCACACGGCACTCCTTGATGTTTCTAAAGCAGAATCTCAGCACAGCATTATCGTCTTCAAGGGCACTAACCCTGCATTCTAGAATATAATATCACAGTAAAGCTCATGCATAACCCTTGAACAATTTCATTCAATCTAACACCCCTATTTCTGAATTCATCCTTCCTAATTCCCTTCTATCCATCCTAAGATGGTACTATTACATGCATTTCCCCATTACCCGCACTGATGTTCCACTCTAGTCTCGTGGATAGCACAACACTTTACAGCAGGGGTTCCCAAACCTTTTTTGCACCGCAGACCGGTTTAATATTGACAATATTCTTGCGGACCGGCCAACTGGAGGGGGTGGCGGTGTTCAAGTTGGGTTAAACTCACCTCAACATGTCTTTTACAATTAGGGTTGACAACTTCCTCACTCCCAAATAAGGGACAGAAGTAGCAGTCAAATCCCGGGACACTTTACCCCAAAAAGACTACCATGACCATGAAGCATTGCGCGGGCAGCTGTGTGCACATGCGTGACGTGTGCATGTGATGAGCGCGTGCGCGTACGTGCCGATTTTTTTCCCCACAAATCTGTTTTGCCTTCATCTTCCCGACTATACTTTACACACATTATTTCTACTTTATGTAGGCCGTGTATTTATCATTCCTGCTTTTACTACCTGTTAGTGTTATTTATTTTCGGTTTTATGTGCTATTTGGTAAGATTTGTTAGGTTATTTTTTGGGTCTGGGAACGCTCAAAAACTTTTCCCATATAAATTAATGGTATTTGCTTCTTCGTTTCACGCCATTTCCACAATAAAGGTTTCATAGGAACGCTCTACCTTAGCAGAGGAAATACGGGACAAGGGTGGTCCTGTATGGGACAAACCAAATTAGCCCAATATACGGGATGTCCCAGCAAATACGGGACAGTTGGCAACCCTATGTTCAAGTTCAACAATGCTTGACAGGGAATGAGGAAAGGTGCAGCTGACTCATATCGTTTCCTCACGGCCTGGTAGCGCATGCTTTGCGGCCCAGTACCAGTCCTCGGCCCGGAGGTTGGGGACCGCTGCTTTACAGTACCAGTGACCCGGGTTTAATTCCTGCCGTTGCCTGTAAGGAGTTTATACATTCTCCCTGTAAGCACATGAGTGTTGTTGTATGAACAAAGTCACTGGAGAGACACAGCTTGTAGTATGAAGCATTCTCTTTATTTGACAAAATGAGACACAGCAGGCATCATATTGAGATCCACTTCGGTGGAAGAGGCCTGCTCGACCCAACATTACATCACATTTTAATGCTAAAACTCAAAGGACAGTTCTATATCTACAATATATCTAAAATGACTAATTTGAATTACATATAGCATCCACGCCCTCTTCTTCGCACTGATACTCCAGACAATGTTAATCAATCTTCTCTGGTTGTTCAATTAACTGCTGTTTTCACAGCTCTAGGAACCCATTGTCCAGAGCTGCATCTTAAATTTAATCTACAGTCCGTATTCAGATCTGTGGATTGGTTGCTGAAGTTATTTACTAGATATCCTAACCCCAAAGACACCCTAACAGTGGGTTTCTTCCGGGTGCACGGGGAAATCTGCAGGTGCCGGAAATTCAAGTAGCACACACAAGATGCTGGTGGAACGCAGCAGACCAGGCAACATCTATAGGAAGAGGTACAATCGACGTTTCGGGCCGAGACCCTTCGTTGGGACTAACTGAAAGAAGAGATAGTAAGAGATTTGAAAGTGGAAGGGGGAGGGGGAGATCTGAAATGATAGGAGAAGACAGGAGGGGGAGGGATGGAGCCAAGAGCTGGAAAGTTGATTGGCAAAAGGGATACAAGGCTGGAGAAGGGAGAGGAACATGAGATCTTCTTCCGGGTGCTCCAGTTGCCTTCCACACTCCAAAGGTGTACCATTTGGACATTGTAAATTGTTTTGAAGAAGCTTTCTCAGCCCTTTCAGTCCAAGTCAGGTCTCTGAGCAATCCCACTGTTTGCTTTCCTCATTTAATTTTTAATGTTTTTATGTACTTATTTTCCTCCAAATATCTGATCATCAGAAAGGATAGAAAGGATACAGAACAGCAAGAAGTAACTAGCATGACAGGGCATTCATCCCCACTGTCCACAGCCGATGCTGATTATAAAGGGACTGTGGATCCCAGCCCTCACTGCACACAGCCTGTGTCCATGCCACTGGGGAGCCAAACAGTGGCTAACATTTATTGTGTCTGCATGACTTGCAATGGGCACTATCAATTGAACCTGCTCCAATGCTGAATTTTTCCCTGGAGATTTAATCCTTTTCGTGTTTTAAGGGAAAAAGGTCAATATAGAGGAGGAAAGTGCAAAGATGTGCTAGATACATCTGCTGGTATGTAGGCAAGTCCCAGCCCACAGGTCCAAAGAATGCAAAGGCTATTACTAGATTTTCTTGCTGTGGACAACATCTGACACAGTTCCTTTTCACTGACACCATTACAAAGATATTCTCACTATTTGAATTTTCACTGTAGTCCCTTCTCTCTGTAGCGACATCTGGCAACTGCTCTTAAATTTCACACATCCAGATGATTTCACTTGGTGTCTGGTGACCTCAGTCAGTCAGCAGTTCATCATTGCATCACGCACAGCACAGATGCTCCATTGGGCATGAAGCTGAGTTAGTGAGGATTTGATGCGGACTCAGAAAAGCAGTGAGGGTCGAGGAAGAATGCGTTCAAAAAAGGAGGAAAGGAAGAGCTGGCTTATTTGAATCACAGAACACATAAACAAAATCACACTATGTCATCAGGGTTTCCAAAACTAGACGGATGGTATCATTACCAATTAACTGGACCTTGGCATTTTATACTCATTCGTCAACGACACTTCATTTTCTAATGCACAAGGAGAACAGCCCAGTCCCGACATTGAACTGCTCTGAGGTTACAGCTCATAGGGCTAATTTTTATACAGGTCTTGATTCAATAGAAACTCTGGGCATTTCTGAATCCTACTACATTTGCATATCTAGTTAACAATACATAGTTCAGGTGCTAATAACCAATAAAATCTATGAGTTAAAGACCAATAATATGTGAAAATTAGTAAAATAACAGTCAAATAGCTCTTAAGTGAGATCAGGTTTTTCTAGTAACCTTATCTTGTCTGGGTAAATCTGGTGCCCTTGGATACCAGGCTTGAACAGAAAAGCTGTACAAAGTTTAATTTGGTAGCTACGTACAGCCAGGGTGACTGCATAATGGCTGTAACTTGTTTCTGCCAGTGCATTATCTCAGCCCTTGCCTTGTGACAGCCTCCACCATGGGTTTAAGGTAAGGGGTAAAAGGCTTAGAGGGGGATCAGAAAAAGAGGTTTTTCACTCAAAAGGTAAGTGCACTGCAGAGTGGTTGGTATAGACAGGCACTCACACAATATTAAGCAGTCAATAGACATAGCCAATAGGTGCAGGAGTAGGCCATTCAGCCCTTTGAGCCAGCACCACCATTCACTGTGATCATGGCTGATCAACCACAATCAATACCCCGTTCCTGCCTTCTCCTTATATCCCTTGACTCCACTATCTTTAAGAACTCTATCTAACTCTTTTTTTGAAAACATCCAGAGAATTGGCCTCCACTGCCTTCTGAGGCAGAGCATTCCACAGATCCACAACTCTCTGGGTGAAAAAGTTTTTCCTCAATTCCGTTCTAAATGGCCTACCCCTTATTCTTAAACTGTGGCCTTTGGTTCTGGACTCCCCCAACATCGGGAACATGTTCCCTGCCAAAGTAACTTTATTATCAAAGTACATGTATGTCACCATAGACAACCCTGAATTTCATTTCCTTGTAGGCATTCACAGTAAATGCAGTACTGTGCAAAAGTCTTAGGCACATATATGTAGCTGGGGTATTTAAGACTTTTGCACAGCACCACACAAGAAACTCAATAGAATCAATGAAAGAGCACACCCAACTGGATGGACAAATGACCAATGTGCAAATACAGAAATAATACTAATAATAACAATGCAATAAATATCAAGAACATGAGATGAAGAGTCCTTGAAAGTGAGTCTGTACGTTGAGGCAACAGTTCAGTGATAGGGTGAATGAAGTTGAGTGAAGTTATCTTTCTGGTTCAAAAGCCTGATGGCTGAGGAGAAATAACTGTTCCTGAAACTGGCGGTGTGGGACCTGAGGCTCCTGAACCTTTTTCTTGATAGCAGGACTGAGAAGACTGAGAGAAAGGTGTTGGGGGTCCTGATAATAGATACTGCTTTCCTGTGACAGTGCTCCGTCTAGATGTGCTCAATGGAGGGGAGGGCTGTACCCGTGATGGACTGGGCTGGATCCATTACTTTTTTCAGGTTTTCTGTTCAAGGGTATTGGTGTTCCAATACCAGCTAAAATACTCTCCACTACACATCTATATAAGTATTAAGATTTGCACTTGAACCACCAGGACAAAGAAGTTCATAAACTATGTGCTGATGTCTAGGTGGGCTTTCTTCTGTGCTCCATGAATCTGTGACTTTATGACTTAACAAAAGCCTCTTCAGAAAATGATATTAAATTTATGAACAGAAAATAGATTTTACTCCCTCAAAGTACAGGCACTAGTCACCTCAATTTCCATATCAATTCACTCTACCTGGAGAATTATCATCAGAATCAAAATCAGGTTTACTGTCTCATGAAATTGTTGCTTTGTGGCTGCAGTACAGTGAAGGCATTATAAATTACTATAAGTTACAATTATAAATAGACAAACAGATAGACTGATAGATAAATAGATAGATAAACGAATGAATAAATAGCGCAACAGAAGAATGGCAAGCTGGTGACCATGAGTCCATGGATCAGTCACAAATCTGATGGTGGAGGGAAGGAACTGCTCCTAAGACACTGTGTTTGTGGATCTTCAGGCTCCTGTACCTCTTTCCTGACGGTAGTAACGAGAAAAGGGCATGTCCCGGAGGTGAGCATCCATAACGATGGATGCTACATTTTGAGGCACTGCCTTTTAAAGGTGTCCTCAATGGTTGGAAGACTTGTGCTCCTGATAAAGCTGATTGGATAACCTTTTGAACATTCTATATTAGATTATTAGATTAGATTAGATTATGAGGACATGCAGTCCTCTTTTATCATTTAGTAACGCATGCATTAAGAAATGATACAATATTCCTCCGGTGTGATATCACAAAAACACAGGATAGACCAAGACTGAAAAACTAACAAAACCACATAATTATAACATATAGTTACAACAGTGCAACAATATCATAACTTGATGAAGAACAGTCCATGGCACAGTAAAAAAGTTCAAAGTTTCTTGAAAGTCCCACATCTCACGCAGACGGGAGAAGGAAGAAAACTCTCCCTGCCATGCCCGACCACATTGCGACTCTGAGTCATCCGAAAACTTCGAGCTCCGATCAGCCCTCCGACACCGAGTATCGAGCGCCATCTCTGTCCGAATGCTTCGACCTCAGCCTTGGTCACCAGCAGCAGGCAAAGCTGGGGATTTTGAGGCCTTCCCTCCAGAGATTCTCGATCGCACAGTAACAACAGCAGCGAACCAGGTATTTCAGAAATTTCTCCAGATGTTCCTCTGCTTCTCACGTCTGTCTTCATCAAATCAGAATTGCCCACGGCCCCTATTTAACAGGTACGATATCATTTCACTGTCTCATGAAATTGTTGCTTTGTGGCTGCAGTACAGTGAAGGCATTATAAATTACTATAAGTTACAATTATAAATAGACAAACAGATAGACTGATAGATAAATAGATAGATAAACGAATGAATAAATAGCGCAACAGAAGAATGGCAAGCTGGTGACCATGAGTCCATGGATCAGTCACAAATCTGATGGTGGAGGGAAGGAACTGCTCCTAAGACACTGTGTTTGTGGATCTTCGGGCTCCTGTACCTCTTTCCTGACGGTAGTAACGAGAAGAGGGCATGTCCCGGAGGTGAGCCTCACGCTGCCATCTTCTCCTCCTGCCTCACGTATATATATGTACGTATGTGTACATGTGTGCATGTCTTTTCCGTTTTATATACAATCAGTGGCCACTAAGTGCTGAGTGCACATTGGTGATCTCCTGCTGCTTGTTCCGATGTGTGGTGCATTCAGAGATGCTGTTCTGCATACCACTGTTGTAATGTGTGGTTACTTGCTGTACTGTTGCCTTCCTGTCAGTTTGAACCAGTCTGGCCATACGCCTCTGACCTCTCTCATTAACAAACGTGTTTTTACCCACAAAACTGCAGCTCAGTGGGTTTCTGTTTTGTTTTCTTCACCATTCCCTGTAAGCTCTGAAGATTGCTGTGCATGAAAGCTCCAGGAGATCGCAAGTTTCTGAGACACTTAAACCACCCCCATTTGGCACCAACAATCATTCCGTGGTCAAAGGCACTTGGATCACATTTCTTCCCCACTCCGATGTTTGGTCTGAACAACAACTGAATCTCCTGACCATGTCTGTATGCTTTTATGAACTGAGTTGCTGTAAAATAATTGAATGATTAGATATTAGGTGTACCTAATAAAGTGGCCACTGAGTAGATGTATAATGATAATATAAATAATATTTATTTACTTATTGAAGGTGAGAGAGGGGTAAGTTGAAAGGGTATGTGAGGGGTGAGTTTTTTACTCAGAGAGTGGTGGATGCCTGGAATGGGGGTAGACACAAATACATTAGAGGCTTTTAAGAGACATTTAGATTAGCGCGTGAATGTGAGGAAGATGGAGGGATATGGAAATTATGTAGTTAGGAGGGATTAGTGTTTGGGTGTTTTTGATTTGCCTTTTAGTTGGCTCAGCACAACACTGTGGGCTGAATGGCCTGTTCCTGGCTGTACTGTTCTATGTTGTATGTTTTACTTCAAGATGATAATCAGGGAGGGTTGTTGTCATTTCTTCATACACGAGCATAAAACAGAACAAAATGATTGTTACTTCTTATGGGATACAAAATAAAAAGAACACAATAAGCATTAAAAAAATAATAAACATAAATAAAAAGTAATCCTATAAAGCGCATGCACAAGATTCTGTTGAGTGGGCTCTACACACATAAGATTAGCTTATATACATGGACTGCTGTTTATGCTAGGTGCAGGAGTATCCCAACAAGTGACTCTAACAGGAAATGATGAAGTGATAAAGTGACTCTTGGCAAGTAGAACACTTCTAGGTCGCAGCAGGTCATACGGAAACAGAGTAGAAGAGTGACTTTCAGTGCAGGTATGAGATGTGGAGTGTGAAGGTCAAGTGGCAGTGCATGTGGTGGGGGGGAGCGCGGTGGAGAGAATGTTGGATGAATTCCCAACATTCAAATATAAAAATCCATGCAGGTTTAATTAATTATTTTATTTCCTTTAAAATTATTTCAACATGAAAAAAAAACTTAGTGCATTTTTTTTCAGCAATGGAGCCACAGTAACCTATTCTAAGGCACCCATGAAATAGTGGAAACTTTAACACACATTGATACAAATACACATACCTAAATATCCTACAAGCTCGTTAAAAATTTCACTGACAAAATGTGGATTTATGATTGCTCTGATCCCAGTTTCCTTTTTGAGAATTGCACTGGAAAAGAGGTTTATTCAACAAAGATCGTAACAATGGATAGTTAGGAAGCATCAAATATCTAATCTCAACTCTGTATAACATAAAGCCCATGTGATGTCTTGTCTAATCTGTACAATCAACACTGGAACAATCATTTTATAGTGAAGCTGCATTTCTGAGTCTATATTATGTCTTCATCTTGCAGTCATATGCAGTATGTAATGAATATAATCAGTTTTTAATCTACTGTTTCATTGCTAAATTTGGTATCCAGAAGGGTGGCTGTTCATGTCTGTTCATTTTGATTCAGCAACAAAATGTTTCATTGCTTGCTGCTGTTTGCTAATTAGGAAATAGATTGTTGCAAATGGATCCCTAGTTAATTGGCAGCAGAAATATTGATTCATGCCTCCTCCATCCAGAACCATCCCACTTTTCCACTTGTTTATTATAACACACAATATGCAAATTTACCTCTGAGGCAAAGGAATTGCAGCAGAACGCAGCTTGCCAGATTTCACGGCCATAATCTTGAATCTGGGTGATTTCTAATGTAATGGATGTTATGTTAGTTCACGGTTCCTTGCTGAAGTTCTGTCATAAACACGAGAGATTCTGCCAGTGCTAGAAATTCGGAATGATCATTATCATCGTTATGTGCCGTGTCGTATGACGTGGGTGGTCATGCTCTTTGACCATGATTGTTCTTGGCAAATTTTTCTACAGAAGTGGTTTGTCGTTGGCTTCTTCTGGACAGTGTCTGCACAAGACAGGTGACCCCAGCCTTTATCAATACGGTACAGAGACTGGCTGCTTGGTGTCGCTGTTTGCATAACCAGAACTTGTGAAATGCACCAGCTGCTCATACAACCAGCCACCACCTGCCCCCATGGCTGCACATGACCCTGACTGGGGGTGGCGGGGGACTTAAGCAGGTGCCACACCTTGCCAAGGGGTGACCTGCAGGCTGGCAGAAGGAAGGGGTGCCTTACAGCTCCTTTGGAAGAGTTGCATCCCCACTGCGCCATTCAGAATAATCCACATAAAATGATGGAGGAATTCCTGGAATATGGATTCCATAGTTTAGCCAGAGGGTGGTGAATCTGTGGAATCTATTGCCACAGATGGCTGTGGAGGCCAAGTCATTGGGTATGTGTAAGGCAGAGGCTGACAGGTTGTTCATTAGAAAGGATGTCAAAGGTTATGGGGAGAAGACAGGAAAATGGAGTTGAGAGGAATAATAAATCAGCCATGGTGGAATAGCACAACAGACTGGATTGGCTGATTGGCCTAATTCTGCTTCTATGTCATATGGTCTTATGGTCTAACCTACCAAACTCCTCTGGCATTTTATGTGTGTTGCTCAGAACTTAAGTCATTACCAGGTCCGCTATCTGAAGGCATGGAGAAAAGAAATGACGACCTAGTAAAAAAATAAAAGAATATGTTCCATGATCTTTTAAATCTCTTTTTTTTTGTCACAAGGAAAGGTGCCAGTTAGAGATTAAACCATCCCCTCTACCTCCTCAGGTATCTTCTGACAGATTGTTTCTGTGGTATAAATAATGGAAAAAGACATGGGCACTTAAGACAATTATTAGACATAACAAGCATGGAAAATTCCCAGTATTTGTGGCTCATTACAGTATGTCAGCCCAGATTTAGGCAAACAAATTGCCAATATTGGATTGATGGGAACTGGCATAATTGTGAATAAAAAGTTGCTCTAATCATTGCAAAAGCTGCAAGGGAAACATTTTATCAAGATTATCTGCACTGCTTTTACTTTTCTTCAAAAGTTCATAGTTCAAAGTTCAAAGTAAATTTATTATCAAAGTACGTACTTTATATGTCGCCATATACAATCCTGAGATTCATTTTCTTGGTGGCATACTCAATAAATCAATAATAGACTAATAACCATAATAGAATCAATAAAAGACTGCACCAACTGAGCATTTGATGAATGTGCAAATACAAAAAGAAAGAAATGATTATAATAAATCAATAAGCAATAAATATCAAGAGCCTGATATTTGAGGGGTAATAAGTGTTCCTGAACCTGGTGTTGTGTGTCCTGAGACTCCTGTACCTTCTTCTTGATGGTAGCAGCACGGAGATAGCATGAGCTGAATGATGGGGGTCTTTGATGAAGAGATGTTGTTTTCCTCTGATATCGTATCCGTTAAATAGGGGCCATGGACAATTCTGATTTGATGGAGAATGGACGTGAAAGCACAGAGGAACATCTGGAGAAATTTCTGAAACGCCCGGTCGCTGCTGTCGTTACTGTGTGGTTGTGAATCTTTCGGAGGGTAGGCCTCAAAATCCCCGGCTTTGCCTGCATTTGGTGACCAAGAAGGAGGTCGAATCATTTGAACAGAGATGGCGCTCAGTACTCGGTGTCGGAGAGCTGATCAGAGCTCGAAGTTTTCGGATGACTCAGAGTCGGATTGTGGTTGGCATGGCAGGGAGAGTTTTTCTTCCTTCTCCCGTCTGTGTGAGATGTGGGACATTTGAGAAACTTTCAACTTTACTGTGCGCACGGACTTCTTCATCAAGTTATGGTATTGTTACACTGTTTGTAACTATATATTATAATTATGTGGTTTTGTCTGTTTTTTCAGTCTTGGCTTGTCCTGTGTTTTGTGATATCACACCGGAGGAAATAATGTATCATTTCTTAATGCATGCATTACTAAATGACAATAAAAGAGGATTACGTGTCTTCATAATCATAATCATCATAACAATCTATGTAGATGTGCAGGTACATCATGTAGATGTAGATGTGTTCATTCTCACCAATGTGTATTGATGATCGATATCAGCTTGGCTATGTTAACTGTGTTCTTTGAACTTTAATATACAACACCTCAAGTGACTTGAAAACAAAATGTAGGCCATTAAGACCTTAATACCACATGATATAGGAACAGAATTAGGCCATTTAGCCCATCGAGCCATTTCATCTTGGCTGATCCAATTTTCCTTTCAGCCCTAATCTCCTGCCTACTTCCCATATCCCTTTGTGCCCTGACCAATCAAGAACCTATCAACCTCTGCCTTAAATGTACATCAAGACTTGGCCTCCACAGCCAACTTTGGCAATGAATTCTACAGATTCACCACTTTCTGGCTAAAGAAATTCCTCCTCATATCCGTTCTAAAAGGACGCCACTGAATTCTGAGTTTGTGCCCTAGGGTCCTAGACTCTCCCGCATCAGGAAATACCCTCTCTACATCCACTCTATCGAGGCATTTCAATATTTGATACGTTTCATTTAGATCACCCCTCTTTCTTCTGAGTTCCAGTGAATACAGAGCCAGCAAAAGCTCTTCATATGACAAAAGTTCAATCTAGAAATCATTTTCGAGAGCCTCCTTTTAATCCTCCAAGTGTCAACACATCCTTTGCAAGATAAGGAAACCAAAGCGGATCACAATACTCCTAGTGAGGCCTCATCAGAGCTTTATGAAGCCTAAACATTACAACCTTGCTTTTATATTCTAGTCCTCTTGAAATGAAAGTTAACATCGCATTTGCCTTCCTCACCACAGACTCAACCTGCAAATCAACCTTGAGGAAATCCTGCACAAGGATTTCCAAGCCCCTTTGCCCCCTCAGATTTTCTCTCCATTTAGAAAATAGTCTACCCTTTCATTTCTTCTACTAAAGTACAATGAAATGTGTCATATTTCTCAAATCACATCAACATCCATCTGTCTAAGGCCTTCTGTAGCCTACTTCTTCAAAACTACCTGCCCTGCCACGTATCTTCATATCATCTGCAAACTTTGCAACAAAGCCATCAATTCCATGATCCAAGTCATTGACATATAACATAAGAAGAAGAATACCAACACAGACCCCTATGGAAAACCAGTAGCCATCGACAACTGACTAGAAAAGGCTCCCTTTATTCCCACTATTTGCCTCCGTCCAATCAGCCACTGTTTTATCCATGCTACAATCCTTCCTGTAATACCATGGGTTCTTAACTTGTTAAGCACCCTCATGTGTAGCACCTTGTCAAAGGCCTTCTGAAAATCCAAGTACACAACATCCACTGATATTCCTCTGTCTATCAGAATCAGAATCATGTTTATTATCACCGGCATGTGATGTGAAATTTGTTCCCTTAGCAGCAGAAGTTCAATGCAATACATAATCTAGCAGAGAGAGAAAAACATAAATTAAATAAAACATAATAATAAATAAACAAGTAAATCAATTACGTACATTGAATAGATTTTTTTAAATGTGCAAAAAACAAAAATACTCTATATTTAAAGAACACACATCAAAGTTGCTGGTGAACGCAGCAGGCCAAGCAGCATCTGTAGGAAGAGGTGCAGTCGACGTTTCAGGCCGAGACCCCTCGTCAGGACTAACTGAAGGAAGAGTGAGTAAGGGATTTGAAAGCTGGAGGGGGAGGGGGAGATGCAAAATGATAGGAGAAGACAGGAGGGGGAGGGATAGAGCCGAGAGCTGGACAGGTGATAGGCAAAAGGGGATACGAGAGGATCATGGGACAGGAGGTCTGGGAAGAAAGACAAGGGGGGGGGGACCCAGAGGATGGGCAAGAGGTATATTCAGAGGGACAGAGGGAGAAAAAGGAGAGTGAGAGAAAGAATGTGTGTATAAAAATGAGTAACAGATGGGGTACGAGGGGGAGGTGGGGCCTAGCGGAATTCCTGTGGTCTATATTTAAAGAAGTGAGTTAGTGTCCAAAGCTTCAATATCCATTTAGGAATCGAATGGCAGAGGGGAAGAAGCTGTTCCTGAATCACTGAGTGTGTACCTTCAGGCTTCTGTACCTCCTTCCTGATGGTAACAGTGAGAAAAGGGCATGCCTTGGGGGCTGGAGGTCTTTAATAATGGACACTCCCTTTCTGAGACACCACTCCCTAAAGATGCCCTGGGTATTTTGTAGGCTAGTGCCCAAGATGGAGTTGACTAGATTTACAATCTTCTGCAGTTTCTTTTGGTCCTGTGCAGTAGCCCCTCCATACAGACAGTGATGCAGCCTGTCAGAATGCTCTCCACTGTACAACTATAGATGCTTTTGAGTGTATTTGTTGACATGCCAAATCAATTCAAACTCCTAATAAAGTATAGCCTTCTTTATGACTACATCGATATGTTGGGACCAGGTTAGATCCTCAGAGATCTTGACACCCAGGAATTTCAAGTTGCTCACTCTCTCCACTTCTGATCCCTCTATGACGATTGGTATGTGCTCTTTCGTCTTACTCTTCCTGAAGTCCACAATCAGCTTTTTCGTCTTACTGACATGAGTGCCAGGTTGTTGCTGCGGCACTATTCAACTAGTTGGCATATCTCACTCCTGTATGCCCTCTCATCACCACCTGAGATTCTGCCAAAAATGGGTATATCATCAGCAAATTTGTAGATGGTATTTGAGCTATGCCTAGCTGCACAGTCATGGGTATACAAAGAGTAAAGCAGTAGGCTAAGCACACACCCCTGAGGTGTGCCTGTGTTGTTGTCAGCGAGGAGGATATGTTATCACCAATCCACACAGACTGTGGTCTTCCAATTGCAGAGGGAGGTACAGAGGCCGGGGTTCTGCAACCTCTCAATCAAGATTGTGGGAATGACTGTATTAATTGCTGAGCTATCTTCGATGAACAGCATCCTGACGTAGGTGTTTGTGTTGTCCAGGTGGTCTAAAGCCGTGTGAAGAGCCATGGAGATTGTGTCTGCCATTGACCTATTGTGGTGATAGGCAAATTGCAATGGGTCCAGGTCCTTGCTGAGGCAGGAGTTCAGTCTAGTCATGACCGACCTCTCAAAGCATTTCATCGCTGTTGATGCGAGTGCTACCGGGTGATAGTCATTAAGGCAGGTCACATTATTCTTCTTAGGCACTGGTATAATTGTTGCCTTTTTAAAGCAAGTGGGAACTTCCGCCCATAGTAGTGAGAGGTTGAAAATGTTCTTGAATACTCCTGCTAGTTGGTCGGCACAGGTTTTCAGAGCCTTAACAAGTACTCCATCAGGACCTTCTGCCTTGCGAGGGTTCACTCTCTTTAAAGACAGTCTAACATCAGCCTCTGAAACAGAGATCTCAGGGTCATCAGGTGCAGCAGGGATCTTCACAGCTGTAGTTGTGTTCTCTCTTTCAAAGTGTCATAGAAGGTGTTATTTCAATCACTCTGAGATTGTTCTGTATTCGTACTTAGACCATAAGACCATCACATATAGGAGCAGAATTTATGCCACTGGGCCCATCGAGTCTGCAACACCATTTCATCATGCTGTATCCGTTTCCATCTCAACCACATTCTCCTGCCTCTCCCCGTAAGCTTTCACACACTGACTAATCAAAAACGTATCAACCTCCACCTTAAATAAACCCAAATGACCTGGCCTCCAAGTTGATTAATCCACTGATTAATCACACCTTGGTTTAAGAGATTCCTCCTCATCTCTGTTCTAAATGGATGTCCCTCTAATCTGAGACTGTGTCTCTAATCTGGTCCTTGTCTGTCCCACTATAGGAAACATCCTCTCCATGTCCACTCTATCTTGGCCTTTAACCATTTGATAGGTTTCAATGAGATCCCCTCCCTTATGTAAATACAGGCCCAGAGCCAACAAACACCCCTCATATGATAAGCCTTTCATACTTGAAATCCTTCTTGTGTATCTTCGCTAAACCCTCTCCAGTGTCAACACGTCCTTTTTTAGATAAGGTGCCCAAAACTGCTGACAATACTCCAAGTGAGGCCTCACCAGTGCCTTATAAAACATCAGCATTACATCCTTGCTTTTATATTCTAGTCCTCTCAAAATGAATGCTAACATTGCATTTGAGTTCCTCACCCTCCGAAAGAAATCACCTGACTTCACTTGTCGCCTTCTAACTTCTACTCCTTCCCCCTTATTCTGGCTTCTTCCCTCTTCCTTTCCAGTCCTTGTTGAAAGATCTCTGCCTGAAACATTGACGCTTCATTCCTTTCCATAGATGCTGCCTGACCTGCTGAGTGCCTCCAGCAGTTTGTGTGTGTTGCTCTGGATTTCCAACTTCTGCAGAATCTTTTGTGTTAATAAATTACCCCACTGTTTCCACTTGGATGGAACAGCCGAAATTTTAGCCAGTTCTGAATTTAAATTTTAAGGCTACATTTAAAGTCTGCCTACAGTAAGCAGATCAACTCTTATTTGATTCAGTAACTGCTTTCTATTTCAGCAGATATATAACTAATAAACCTTTTGCATTTACTACTGTTTTATATGCATATACATATTTTCCTAATCCCTCAGTCAGTCTGTTTAGTCCAGATTTTTTTAGTTGGGTGTGCAGCCATTACATTGCAGCACACAGCTCTGATCTAAGCTAATTGCATTTCCTTTCAGTGGTTGACTGAGAGGAATGTGTTTCTCCACCCATTGTTCATCATCGCATTCTTTGCAGGAAATTCATGCGAAAAAATAATAATGGGTCAAAATCAATGGCTCCATCATGTCTTCAGTAAATATCTTTAAGCTAAACCTGGATACCATACATACATTTAATGGCCGAGTTATGTGGGTGCAGTTTACAGTCTAAGAAACAATGATGGAAAAATCTGGTTGAAAATATGATTATTTTGGTCACTTATTCATTAATTTAGCACACATGGGTCATGATTTTTTTTAAGGTCTGCTTTTTTTCATATTCCAACTGGCTTGAAAGAGACTCCTACCAACAGGTTTAAGACTATAAGGAACCTGACCTGTTTTAGTTTAGAAACATTAGACCTGTTCTTGTCTTGACATTCTAAATGACAAATAAGGAAGATGTATGCATGGAGAAACTACAAAGCGACAAAGGTGTCAGCAGCACGCGGAAGTCGCAGAAAGAGAAAGCTGATTCCTGATACCACGTGCCCCACAACACAAGAGCTACTGGCAGCTAAACAATATCTCCTGTCAAACTTCAAACAAATTCGCCTTCAGTCTAAACACATTACTAATTTAGTGGCAGTCAATGAGCGGTATTACATCCAGCATGTCTGAGTAATGGTGCAAACAGCATCAGGGTGCTCCATGAGTAACTTCCTGCTTTCATGACCAACTAAATCTACTTTTGAAATGATACAGTTTTGCTTTGTCAGTATAGTTTAAGTAAGCTAGCATTAATGTAAATTCAACCCATAGAGGTTCCGCCTCTTTCTAGGATTCCTATAATAAATGGATTTGCCACGTAATGCATAATAAGGGTACCATGGTAGTAGAGTGGTTTGACATAATGGTTTACAGCACGAGTGATTAGGGTTCAATTCCTGCTTTTAAGGAGCTTGTGCATTCTCCCTGTGACCGGGAAGGTTTCCTCTGGGTGCTTCAGTTTCTTCCCAAATTCCAAAAACATACAGGCTATAAGGGTTAATTGGTCACACGGGTACAATGGGTGGTGGGTGCTTGTTGGCTGGAAGGGCCTGTGACTGACGGCTATCTCGAAATAACAAAATAAATGTCCAGATATTGTTAAAGCTCCGGTGATTGTGGTTTCAATCCCATCAATTCCAGTGTCCACTGTAAGGAGCTTGTACTCCTTCCTGTGAATGTGTGGGTTTCCTCCGGGTGCTACGGTTTCCTCCCACAGTCCAAAGATGTACTGGTGAGGAGGTTTCCCTACTTCCCATGACTAGGCTAGGTTAAAATCAATGAGTTTCTGGTGGTGCGGCTCGAAGGGCTGGAAGGACCTATTCTAAATAAAGTGTTAGATCTCTAAATGAAATAAATCCGTAGTAATGGGTCAAAATCATGATTTCCACTCAGCTCTTTCTCATATCCTTTGCAATGGAAGCCTCTGAGCCAGTTAAATAGCACAACAAGATCGTTCCTATAATCAGGTTTGGAGCTCAGATAAACTTTGCTGATCTAGAATAAAAAATGTACTTGAACTATCCAGCAGGTCAGACGGCATCTGTGTAGACAGGAACAGAGGTAATGTAACGGGTCACTGGCTGCTCAGAACAGACAAGACCATAGGACTATAAGATATAGGAGCAGAATTAGTCAGTTGGTCCATCGTGTCTGCTCCGCCATTTCATCATGGCTGATCCAATTTTCCTCACAACCCCAGTCTCCTGCCTCCTCCCCACATCTCTTCCTGGCCTGACCAATCAAGAATCTCTGATTTAAATTTATGTAAAGACTTGGCCTCCATATCCACCTGTGGCAACGAATTTCACAGATTCACATCTCCCTGACTAAAGAAGTTCCTCCTAATCTTCATTCTGAAACATCACCCCTCTATTATGAGGCTGTGTCCTCTGGTCTTAGGCTCTCCCACCATAGGAAGCATCCTCTCCGCATCCGCTCTATCAAGGCCTTTCACCATTCGATGGCTTTCAATGACGTCAACCCTCACTCTTTTGAATTCTAATGAATACAGGCCCAGAACCTTTTAACGCTCTTCATATGACAAGCCTTTCAATCCTGGAATCATTTTTGTGAATCTCCTTTGAATCCTCTCCAGCTTCAGCACATTGTTTCCACCTGTCCCCTAAAACCCTCACTAATTTTTATAGATGCACTGTAGAAAGCATTTTTCTAGGGTGCATCACAACCTGGTATGGAAGTTGTCCTGTCCAAGACCGGAAGAAGCTGCAGAAGATCGTGAACACGGCGCAGCACATCACACAAACCAATCTTCCGTCCTTGGACTCACTTTACACCGTACGCTGTCGGAGCAGTGCTGCCAGGATAATCAAGGGCACGACCCACCCAACCAACATACTTTTCGCCCCTCCGGGAGAAGGCTCAGGAGCTTGAAGACTCGTACGGCCAGATTTGGGAACAGCTTCTTTCCAACTGTGATAAGACTGCTGAACGGATCCTGACCCGGATCTGGGCCGTACCCTTCAAATATCCGGACCTGCCTCTCGGTTTTTTTGCACTACCTTACTTTACATTTTTCTATTTTCTATTTATGATTTATAATTCAAATTTTTAATATTTGCTATCGGTTTGTAATCCAGGGAGCGGGAAGCACAGAATCAAATATTGCTATGATGATTGTACGTTCTAGTATCAATTGTTTGGCGACAATAAAGTACAAAGTATAAACTGCTCACAATACTCCAAATGAAGCCTCACAAATGCTTTGTAAATTCTCAACATTACATTTTTGCTTTTAAATTCGGTCCTCTTAAAATGAATGTTGACATTGCATTTGCCTTCCTCATCACAGACTCAACTTGCAAATTAACCTTTAGGGAATCCTGCACAAGGACTCCCAAGTCCCTGTGCACCGCAGTTTTTTTGTATTTTCTCTCCATTAAGAAAATAGTCTATCCTTTCATTTCTTCTACCAAAGTGCATGCTCATACCTTTCCCTACACTGTATTCCATCTGCCATTTCTTTGGTCATTCTCCTAATCTGCCTAAGTCCTTCTATAGTCTCTTTGCTTCCTCACAACTACTTGCCCATCCAACTATCTTTGTATCATCTTCAAACTTTACAACAAAGCCATCAATTCCATCATCCAAATCATTGACATATAATTTAAAAAGAATCAGTCCCAACACGGACCAATGTAGAACACCACTAGTCATCAAGAGCCAATACGAAAAGGCTCCCTTTATTGCCTCACTTTGCCCCCTGCCAACCAGCCACTGCTTTATCCATAGTTATCCATGCTTTATCCATCTTTCCTGCAATACCATGCATTCATAACTTGTTAAGCAGCCTCATATGTGGCACTATGTCAAAGGTTTTCTGAAAATCCAAGTGCACAACATCAACCCATTCTCCTTTGTCTGTCCAGCTTGTTATTTCTTCAAAGAATTTCAACAGATTTGTCAAGCAAGATTGTTCCCTTAAGGAAAGCAGACTGACTACAGCCTATTTTATCATGTGCCTCCAAGTACCCTGAGACCTCATCCTTAACAATCGACTTCAATGTCTTCATAACCACTGAGGTCAGACTAACTGACCTATAATTTCCTTTCTTCTGCCTCTCCCCCTTTTTGAAGAATGGAGTGACATTTGCAATTTTCCAGCCTTCCGGAACCATTCCAGAATCTAGTGATTCTTGAAAGGTCATTACTAATGCCTCCACAATCTCTTCAGCCACCTCATTCAGAACCCTGGGGTGTAACCATCTGGTCCAAGTGACTTATCTGCCTTCAGACCTTTCAGTTTCCCAAGGACCTTCTCTCTAGCAATGGTAACTTCACACACTTCATGACCCCTGACACCTGGAACTTTCTCTATACTGTTAGTGTCTTCCACAGTGAAGAATGATGTGAAATACTTACTCAGTTCATCTGCCATTTCCTTGTCCCCCAGCATTGTTGTCCAGCAGACTGATATCCACTCTTGCCTCCCTTTTGCATTTTACATATCTGAAGAAACTTTTGGTATCCTCTTTAAAATTATTGGCTTACTTTCGTAGTCCATCTTTACCTTCTTAATTACTTTTTTAGATGCCTTTTGTTCTTTTTTAAAGCTTCCCAATCCTCTAACTTCCCACTAATTATTGCTCTATTATATGCCCTCTCTTTGGCTTTTATGTTGGCTTTAACTTCTGTTGTTAGCCACGGTTGTGACATCTTGGCTTTGGAATAGTTCTTCCTCTTTAGGATGTATATATCCTGTGGCTTTTGAATTGCTTCCAGAAATTCCAGCCATTGCTGCTCTGCCATCATCAGACCTGCCACGTTTTAAAATTAAGTGCAATCATGAACAACAGCCAGATCAGAAATGCTGATCAAGTGAACTAGTTCCCAAAAAGAACTCTGATCGGCCAGTCAGATGGTTCACTGCTGCTCGGCGACAGAACACAAAAAAGTCATATGTACAAATAAGAAACATTAAAAAATAGTAGAAATACTGGATTCACGATGATCATGATGAAGTCTGCTGGAGAGACACATTTATACACATGCTGTCCTCCGTAATTCAAAGAGTTGAAGGATAAGGTTGCAGGGTGACAAAATGTGGCAGGAGCACTTGGAAGTAAAAACTAATCCCTACCGGGAGAAAACTTTCTAAGAAATAACCACAGTGAGAGGTTCCAGAAACTGAGTGTGGTGGAAATGGTTAAAACTAGTGTATGATGGGATACTTGACCATTCTGGAACAGCTGGACTTAAGACTGCTGAATGTGAGTCGAGAATCACCTTGGATGATTAGTACAATGCCAGGAACTCAAATAAACAAGATACTAGGCCTCTGGAACCAGGAAGGAGAATGCATCTGGAGGTAAATTATGAGTCCTGGTAACAGGGAATAAAGAGGACCGTTAGACTCGTGCAGAGAGACAATTAACGTACCTTTTCAACAATTGATCATACACTGACTGTGGCATGCTAAACAAAGTTATGCAAAAGTTGTTTGCCTTGATGTATAAATATGAGCACTGTATAACCAAAAAATCAGAGTTCTGGTGGAGGTGGAGACTGCTCCAGACTCTCCATGATACCATGCTAATAAGCTCTTAAAATGAAACTCGAAGTCCCTCTGGTGCTCTTAGTTACTATTTCCACGACATTGAGTTATACCTTGGGAGGATTCTACAGTTCACCATATCGCAGTTGTAAGGTTCAAAGATTCAGATTCAAATTACATTTATTATCAAAGTACGTATGCATTACACAACCCTGAGATTCATCTTCCCACTGACAGCTATGAAGCAAAGAAACACCATGGAACCTGTTCAGGTAAAAACATCAACACCACCCCCCCCAGCACAAAACAAAACAGATCATGCAAATGGCCACAAAAAAGTGTGAAAACGCAGAAATAAAACAGAAAATGGAAAGAGTCCAGGCGTATTCAGCTGTAGAGAGCTAATGCAAAGAAACAGGCTGTGTACCCCATCAACCACCCATTTATGTTAATTCTATATTGACCCTACTTTCTTGATTTTCTTCACATTCTACCACTTTCCCATACTGTAGGGGCACATTGTGTCTGATTAACCCACCAGCCTGCAAGTGTTGGAGATGTGGGACGAATGCTGAGCAGAGGGTATCATTTACAGTCTTATAACCACACACACAATCCAATGAATGAAGGAGAAAGGCTGTGGTCAGGAGGGACTAATCGCCAACCAATCTTCCGGAGTGGTGCTCTAATCCTATTTATTCGAAAAGCAAAGTAACCAGAGGATATGGTTTCCAGATGAAATTATAAGAGGTCTTCTCCCTGTTACAGACAGTGAATGAAAATCAAAAAAATAGTGTCTGAAATATTTCCATGAATGCACGATTGGATATTATGATTTCCAAGCTGTAATCTAATGACTTATGTTGATCAAGGTTGCCCATAATAAAAATCAATGTTCTCACAGCCACGTAAGAAGCCAGTTTAGTACATCTCATTCACTGAGGTGACTTGTTCACAATAATGATGTCCTCCTCCACTAGAACCAAGTCTCCAACATTTTATCCACTCTTGGTTCCATCATGTTCCCACCGTCAAGGCTACCTCAAACAAGCTGCTGGTGAAAACTTCATTCATGCTATTGACTCTTCAGATTCTCTAATGTTCTTTTGTGCAATCTCTGTTCAGAAAAGAAAATTACTGGAAGTTCTCCTTCTATTTCTTATTCTCTGTCACATATCACAGGCTCATTGTCAATGGTGTCCTTGTTTTTGTTCCTTGATATCTCAATTGCAGGATTCTTACCCCTGAATTGTAATCCAAGGCCTCACTTTCTCCAGCTTTTACAAACACTTCCCCTGATCAGTCAAAATAATCTTTTTTGTTGGATGATAATTCTATTTGCAATTTTCCCTTTCATATAATAAATTCATTTATTTTTCATCACAGAGTCATAGAACACTACAGCACAGAAATAGGACCGTTGGTGCATCTAGTCCATGCCGAACTATAAATCTGCCTAGTCCCATCAATCTGCATTGGGACCATAGCTCTCCAGACCCCTCCCATCCGTGTTCCTATCCAGACTTCTCCTAAATGTTCAAATCAAACCCTAATCCACCACTTGCGCTGGCAACTCGTTCCATACTCTCACTCTCATGAGAAGTTCCTCCTCATGTTCCCCTTAATCATTTCACCTTTCACTCTTAATCCATGATCTCTAGCCCTAGTTTCACCTAACCTGAGTGGAAAAATTCTCCTTGCCTTTACCCTATCTATAAAATTCATAATCTTGTGTATCTCCCCTCAATCTCCCTCATTTGAGGGAATAGAGTCCTAACCTATTCCACCTTTCCCTATAACACTCAGGGAATATCGCGTGTACTGAGGCTGCATGCCATCCAATATACCGATCAATTCATTACAACATTTAATTTTGGTAGAACAATAGAAAGCAATAACAGAATACAAAGTAAAATGTCACAGTAACAGAATAAGTATCGTGCAGGCAGACAATAAGATGGAAAGCCATGCTGGCTTATGACGTGAGGTAACGATTCCACCTTATCACATCAGACGACAGTTCAATAGTCATGGGATAAGACAGAAGCTGATCTTGGTGGTAAGTGCTTTCAGACTTTTGTATCTTCTGCCCAGTAGGACAAGAGGGGGAGAAGAGAGTTCTAGTAATTAAGTTCATAGTTTCCATCTTTTCAGCAAAATATCCCCATCCATAAACCTCCATTTTAATTTCTACTGAAAATAAAGTTCTGTTTCAATCACTGTCTACCAATGTTTTCTTTTATAATCTTGCAAGTTTGGAACACGTCAAGTCATGATTCCTTCTGTTGTGGAATGGTAAGATAACAACCTCAAAGTTCAAATGTTCAAAGTATTTTTTTTAATCAAAGTACATATATTTCACCATATACAACCCTGCGATTCATTTTCTTGTGGGCATACTCAATAAATCAATACAATAATAACCAATAATAATAAGGTTCGTTAGGAAGGTTGAATCGTTAGGCATTAATATTGAAATAGTAAAATGGATTCAGCAGTGGCTGGATGGGAGACAGCAGAGAGAAGTGGTGGATAACTGTGTGTCAGATTGGAGGTCGGTGACTAGTGGTGTGCCTCGGGGATCTATACTGGGTCCAATGTTGTTTGTCATATATATTAATGATCTGGATGATGGGGTGGTAAATTGGATTAGTAAGTATGCAGATGATACTAAGATAGGTGGCATTGTGGATGATGAGGTAGGTTTTCAAAGCTTGCAGAGAGATTTAGGACAGTTAGAAGAGTGGGCTGAAAGATGCCAGATGGAGTTTAATGCTGAAAAATGTGAGGTGCTACATTTTGGTAGGACTAATCAAAATAGGACATACATGGTAAATGGTAGGGTATTGAAGAATGCAGTAGAACAGAGGGATCTTGGAATAATAGTGCATAGTTCCCTGAAAGTGGAATCTCATGTGGATAGGGTGGTGAAGAAAGCTTTTGGTATGCTGGCCTTTATTAATCAGAGCATTGAGTATAGGAGTTTGGATGTAATGTTGAAATTGTATAAGGCATTGGTAAGGCCAAATTTGGAGTATTGTGTACAGTTCTGGTCACTAAATTATAGGAAACATATCAATAAAATTGAGAGAGTACAGAGGAGGTTTACTAAAATGTTGCCTGGGTTTCATCCCCTAAGTTACAGAGAAAGGTTGAACAAGTTAGGTCTTTATTCTTTGGAACGTAGAAGATTGAGGGGGGACTTGATAGAGGTGTTTAAAATTATGAGGGGGATTGATAAAGTTGACGTGGATAGGCTTTTTCCATTGAGAGTGGGGGAGATTCAAACAAGAGGACATGAGTTGAGAGTTAAAGGGCAAAAATTTAGAGGTAACATGAGGGGGAACTTCTTTACTCAGAGAGTGGTGGCTGTGTGGAACGAGCTTCCAGCAGAAGTGGTTGAGGCAGGTTCAATGTTGTTGTTTAAAGTTAAATTGGATAGATATATGGACAGGAAAGGAATGGAGGGTTATGGGACAAGTGCGGCGGGACTAGGTGAGAGTAAGAGTTCGGCACAGACTAGAAGGGCCAAGATGGCCTGTTTCCGTGCTGTAATTGTTATATGGGTATATGGTTATAACAGAATGAATGAAAGAATGCCCAATTAGGGCATTCAACCAGAGTGCAGAAACAACAAACTGCAAATACAAAATGAAGAAATAATATAAATAAATAAATAAGCAATAAATTTTGAGAACATGAAATGAAGAGTCCTGAATTCTGTGCAAAGTAATTGTTTTCAATCAGTCTTCTATGAGCTTTTATTTCTGGAAAAACTAAAGCTATAATAATGGTATATACTTTTTTTAAACTTTCCACAAGTTACTTTCTTTCCTCTTATTCTTTGGTGTCACAACATGAAATCCCAATACCTAATAATAATATTAGCTGAAATTGGCAGTGTTGTGGTTAGCACATTGTCATTATAGCCCCAGCGACTCAGGTTCAATTCCCACCACTGACTGTAAAGAGTTTGTACATTTTTCCTGTGACCACATGGGTTTCCGCCGGGTGCTCTAGTTTCCTCCAACATCCAAAACATGCACAGTTTAGCAGATTAATTGGGTGTAATGGGTAGCATGGGCTTAATGGGTTGAAGGGCCTATTCTGATGCTGTATCTCTAAATAAAACATGACAGGAAACTTTCCATTCTACTTCTAAATGAGAAGAAACCTTTGAGATACTTCCATGATTCAACAAAGGTCATATGGCTGCATAAAAGTATTGCTCTCCTTCCCTTTTTCCATAAGGCCATAAGACCATAAGACAAAGGAACAGAAGTCAGCCATTTGGCCCATCGAGTCTGCTCTGCCATTTTATCATGAGCTGATCCATTCTTCCATTTAGTCCCACTCCCCTGCCTTCTCACCATAACTTTTGATGCCCTGGCTACTCAGATACCTATCAATCTCTGCCTTAAATACACCCAATGACTTGGCCTCCACTGCTGCCCGTGGCAACAAATTCCATAGATTCACCACCCTCTGGCTAAAAAAATTTCTTCGCAGAGGAAAAAACTTTTCCACTGAAAGTTTTACACCTAGAAATACTTGTCCCACTTTACTTTGCTCCAGAATCAGAACCAGAAACAGAATCAGGTTTAATATCACTGGCATCTGTCATGAAATGTGTTGTCTTTGTAATGGCAGTTGAAAGTTCAAATTAAAATTTATTATCAGAGTATATACATGTCACCACATTGGATGTGGTATATTTGGATTTTCAAAAGGCTTTTGACAAGGTCCCACACAGGAGATTAGTGTGCAAACTTAAAGCACACGGTATTGGGGGTAAGGTATTGGTGTGGGTGGAGAATTGGTTAGCAGACAGGAAGCAAAGAGTGGGAATAAACGGGACCTTTCCAGAATGGCAGGCGGTGACTAGTGGGGTACCGCAAGGCTCAGTGCTGGGACCCCAGTTGTTTACAATATATATTAATGACTTGGATGAGGTAATTAAATGCAGCATCTCCAAGTTTGCGGATGACACGAAGCTGGGTGGCAGTGTTCGCTGTGAGGAGGATGCTAAGAGGATGCAGAGTGACTTGGATAGGTTGGGTGAGTGGGCAAATTCATAGCAGATGCAATTTAATGTGGATAAATGTGAAGTTATCCACTTTGGTGGCAAAAATAGGAAAACAGATTATTATCTGAATGGTGGCCAATTAGGAAAAGGGGAGGTGCAACGAGACCTGGGTGTCATTATACACCAGTCATTGAAAGTGGGCATGCAGGTACAGCAGGTGGTGAAAAAGGCGAATGGTATGCTGGCATTTATAGCGAGAGGATTCGAGTACAGGAGCAGGGAGGTACTACTGCAGTTGTACAAGGCCTTGGTGAGACCACACCTGGAGTATTGTGTGCAGTATTGGTCCCCTAATCTGAGGAAGGACATCCTTGCCATAGAGGGAGTACAAAGAAGGTTCACCAGATTGATTCCTGGGATGGCAGGACTTTCATATGAAGAAAGACTGGATGAACTGGGCTTGTACTCGTTGGAATTTAGAAGATTGAGGGGGGATCTGAATGAAACGTATAAAATCCTAAAGGGATTGGACAAGCTAGATGCAGGAAGGTTGTTCCCGATGTTGGGGATGTCCAGAACGAGGGGCCACAGTTTGAGGATAGAGGGGAAGCCTTTTAGGACCGAGATTAGGAAAAACTTCTTCACACAGAGAGTGGTGAATCTGTGGAATTCTCTGCCACAGGAAACAGTTGAGGCCAGTTCATTGGCTATATTTAAGAGGGAGTTAGATATGGCCCTTGTGGCTACGGGGGTCAGGGGGTAGGCTGGGGCGGGGTTCTGAGTTGGATGATCAGCCATGATCATAATAAATGGCGCTGCAGGCTCGAAGGGCCGAATGGCCTACCTCTGCACCTATTTTCTATGTTTCTATGTTTCTATTCAATCCGGAGATTCCTTTTCCTGGCGATATACTTCCCAAATCTATAGAAACGTAACTGTAAACAGGATCAATGAACAACGACTGAGCAAATGCGAGTATAAATAAATAGCAATAAATACCAAGCATGAAATAACAAGACAAGGAGTCCTTAAAGTAAGGCCATCGGTTGTGGGAACAATAAAGTAGAATGAGTGTAATTATCCCCTTTTGTTCAAGAGCCTGATGGTTGAAGGGTTGTAACTGTTCTTGAACCAAGTGGTGTGAGTCCTGAGGCACTTGTAACTGCTACCTGATGGCAGCAGTGAGAGAAGAGCATGGCCTGGGTGGTGAGAATCTTTAGTGATAGATGCTGCTTTAATAAGGCAATATTTCATGTAGATGTGCTCAATGGTCGGAAGGGGTTTCCCCTGATGTACTGTGCCAAATCTGCTACCTTTTGTAGGATTTTCCACTCAAAGGCATTGGTGTTCCTATAGCAGGCTGTAATCCAGCCAGTCAACACACTTTCTAACACACTTCTGTATAAGTATTGCAGTACAATAATAATACATAATAATAGGAAAAAAACAGGAATTTCATTAAGTATATATACAGTATCACGTCACCTCCCGGCAGCTCCTGCAGCCAAGCTGAAGCCAAATGTACTTCTTCGCATTCCTTTAGACCACATCCACAAGGCCGAGAGGGGGATCTTGACGTCTGGGCAGCCCAGGATCTCCATGTTTATCGCCCAGGTCTGCGCCCCGGACTGGGCGCATCCATTGTCTACTTAGACAGATGGAGCCATGATATACAGTATAGAAACATAGAAACATAGAAAATAGGTGCAGGAGTAGGCCATTCAGCCCTTCGAGCCTGCACCGCCATTCAGTATGATCATGGCTGATCATCATATATATGAAATAGTTAAATTAAATAAGTGGTGCAAATATAGAAATAAAAAAGCAATGAAGTAGTGTTCATGGGTTCAATGTCCATTCAAAAATCAGATGGCAGAGGGGAAGGAGCTCTTCCTGAATCATTGTGTGCCTTCAAGCTCCGTTCTGATGGTAGCAATAAGAACAAGGCGTGTCTGGGTGATGGGGGTCCTTAATGATGGATGCAGCCTTTTTGAAGCACCACTCCTTGAAGATGTCCTGGATACTTTCCTGGATCCATGTTCCTTTCTTGAAGCTTTTTTTTTTGATTTTACTAAATGGACTCCTGCTTAGGGTTGACATTGCTAACGACATCCTTGTACGTCTCATTGCAGGAAAAGTAGTATGCCATTCAGCCCCTCCTACTTTCTCCAGCATTCAATTAAATCACAGCTACTTTGCACTGGATTTTTAAAAATTTTATATTTCTTTGATTCCTGATCTGCCAAAATTCAAGACTAACATCAGCAATTGTTTTGGAGGAGAGATCTTCACATTCCTTCCAGCTTTGTGTGGAAAAATTACTTCCTGGCTTCTCTCCCTAAAGGCATTTCTCTAACTGAGATTTATGTCTCATTTCTCAGGATTCCACCATAGCTGAGCTAAAAATGTAAATGCCACGCATCTGTGGTTGAACTTGGCTTCAGATGTGGGTTTTGGTACATGATTCTGGTCGTTAAGGGCTTTTCTTGCATCTGAAAGGTCCTGCAGGCATCACAGGACTGAAAATCTGAGGTCAGTGTTTCAACTTGGCCTGCCGAATTTCTTTCTGCTGGTTCCCCTGTGTGTCTAAAATGTGTGAGGTGTAGAGGGTTACCTGCGCAGGACAGTCATGCAGCAGTTAGTGCCTCTGCCTCACAGATTAAGTTAACTGGTTTCAATCTTGGCCTTGACCGCTATCTGTGGAAGCTCAGCATTCGCTCTATGACCAGACCGATTTCTCCTAGGTATTCCCTCTTATCCCAAATTCCAAAAACATATTGGATGTTGGTAGGTTAATAGAATACTGCAATTGACTTCCAGTGTCGGTAAGCAACAAGAGAATCAGAAGGAAAGTGGATAGCCAATTACACTGCAGGGGATGGAGAGAATTACTTCGCTGTGCATTGGCTTAGCCCCAGTGGGCTAAATGGACTCCTCCTGTGTCATAATAAGCAAAGGAGTCTTGCAAAAACAAACAACATTTCTCACATTTGTTGAGAAGATGCCAACATTTCAACAATCGCCAACAATTCATGAAACCCAAAGGAACAACAAAAAAGTAAAGAAAAGGTTTTCATGAACTCTAAAAACTCTGGCATGGCTTTTTTCAAAATATTTTTAACAAACCTGCAGTCTCCATTTTATTTAAACTGATAACGGTGTTTATCAAATACAAACTCTGAGAAACCAGGATTATCAAAACAGGATTGGTCTTGATGAAGGGTTTAGGCCCAAATGGTCAATTATTTATTTTTCTCTATAGATGCAAAGTTCCTCCAGCATTTTGTGGGTGCTACTCTCGATTCCCAGCATTTGCAGAATCTTGTGCATTTATGATCAAAACAACATCAATTATTGGTAGAAACCAAATATAAAATACCTGTTACAGGTGCGACACAGGATAGGAATGAAAGGTCAAGTTCCAGTAATGGTTGTACAGATAACTGGGATTCATCCTTACAGAGTTCACAATTTACTACCAAAAAATTTGAGATCAGGAATAAAATTCACTTCTTCAAAATGTATCTGATAAAAAGTAAATAAACACATTTTTTCAACTTGCATTTCTTGATACATGCACACATGGCATGGCTTCACATGAGAGAAAATCATGATACAGATGATTTTCTCAGAATGCAAACCATCCACCATTTTGTAACACACATCAAAGTTGCTGGTGAACGCAGCATCTCTAGGAAGAGTTGCAGTCGACGTTTCAGGCCGAGACCCTTCGTCAGGACTAACTGAAGGAAGAGTGAGTAAGGGATTTGAAAGTTGGAGGGGGAGGAGGAGATCCAAAATGATAGGAGAAGACAGGAGGGGGAGGGATAGAGCCAAGAGCTGGACAGGTGATAGGCAAAAGGGGATACGAGAGGATCATGGGACAGGAGGTCCGGGAAGAAAGACAAGGCGGGGGGGGGGACCCAGAGGATGGGCAAGGGGTATATTCAGAGGGACAGAGGGAGAAAAAGGAGAGTGAGAGAAAGAATGTGTGTATAACAATAAGTAACAGATGGGGTACGAGGGGGAGGTGGGGCATTAGCGGAAGTTAGAGAAGTCGATGTTTATGCCATCAGGTTGGAGGCTACCCAGATGGAATATAAGGTGTTGTTTCTCCAACCTGAGTGTGGCTTCATCTTTACAGTAGAGGAGGCTGTGGATGGACATGTCAGAATGGGAATGGGATGTGGAATTAAAATGTGTGGCCACTGGGAGATCCTACTTTCTCTGGCGGACAGAGCGTAGGTGTTCAGCAAAGCGGTCTCCCAGTCTGCGTCGGGTCTCGCCAATATATAAAAGGCCACATCGGGAGCACCGGACGCAGTATATCACCCCAGCCGACTCACAGGTGAAGTGTTGCCTCACCTGGAAGGACTGTTTGGGGCCCTGAATGGTGGTAAGGGAGGAAGTGTAAGGGCATGTGTAGCACTTGTTCCACTTACAAGGATAAGTGCCAGGAGGGAGATCAGTGGGGAGGGATGGGGGGGACGAATGGACAAGGGAGTCGCGTAGGGAGCAATCCCTGCGGAATGCAGAGAGAGGGGGGAGGGAAAGATGTGCTTAGTGGTGGGATCCCGTTGGAGGTGGCGGAAGTTACGGAGAATAATATGTTGGACCCGGAGGCTGATGGGGTGGCAGGTGAGGACCAGGGGAACCCTATTCCTAGTGGGGTGGCAGGAGGATGGAGTGAGAGCAGATGTACGTGAAATGGGAGAGATGCGTTTAAGAGCAGAGTTGATAGTGGAGGAAGGGAAGCCCCTTTCTTTAAAAAAGGAAGACATCTCCCTTGTCCTAGAATGAAAAGCCTCATCCTGAGAGCAGATGCGGCGGAGACGGAGGAATTGCGAGAAGGGGCTGGTGTTTTTGCAAGAGACAGGGTGAGGAGAGGAATAGTCCAGATAACTGTGAGAGTCAGTAGGCTTATAGTAGACATCAGTGGATAAACTGTCTCCAGAGACAGAGACAGAAAGATCTAGAAAGGGGAGGGAGGTGTCAGAAATAGACCAGGTAAACTTGACGGCAGCGTGAAAGTTGGAAGCAAAGTTAATAAAGTCAACGAGCTCTGCATGCATGCAGGAAGCAGCACCAATGCAGTCGTCGATGTAGCGATTTTGTAACGTGGGAGTAGCCAATAGTCACTTTGCATCTGATGTTTCAGCACACTGGATGGAGAGGTGGTGGGGGGAGGTTCCTTTCCAGAAAATAGTCAATATTGTGATACTCTGTGATGCGAGGCTCAATCATCTATGTATGCAGCATATAACAGAAATTGAAAATTATTTTATTTTTCTACATAAATTCCATGTGAACGAATTTTTTTCCTTATCTCAAATTTCTGGGTAGTGATTTTTGAATTTCAAGAGGGAGTATTTTTGTAAGCCAAATAACCATATATTGGGGAACACCTGTAATAGAAAAAGGATCCTGTATTTTCCTGACATAAATGACAAATAAACTCTTCTCAGGCTTCCAGCCAGGTACAGGAATCGATTTCAACGGATGTCTCAATGGCAAACTCTGCCATCTTCATCAGGGATGATGACTGGGCATGTCTAGTCCAGTGGTATTTATACCCCCCATCCTGTTGTCCATCCCTCCTCATTAGTTAGTCCCTCCTGATTGGAACCAATCAGAAGGGATGGACAGCAGGGGTATAAATACCACTAGACTAGACATGCCCGGGCATTATCCCTGATGAAGATGACAGAGTTTGTCATCAAAATGTTAGGTAAAATCAATACCTGTATCTGACTGGAAGCTTGAGAAGAGCTTATTCATTACCTATAAAAGAACATAGAACATTGACCAAAACAGGACAAGAAAACTGGGCCTTTGGTCCATAATATTGTGCCAATCTAATTAAATGAGAATTTAGGGACCTAACTGAACTAATCCCTTCTATCTACATATCCCTCCATTCTCTGCACATCATCCGCATATCTAAAAGCCTCTTGAAAGGCCCTATTATATTTGTCTCAAAGAACCATTCAGGATAGTGCATTACAGGCACCCTCCTCTCTCTGTGTTTAAAACATGTCCCACACATCTCCTTTGAACTTACCTCCTCTCACTTTAAAAGTATACCCTCTCATATTCAATATTTTGACCCAGGGGAAAGAAAAGATATTGGCCACTACTCTTCATGCACTTTTAACAGGTCTCCCCACAGCCTCTGTCCCTCCAGAGAAAACAGCCCCATTTTATCCAACATTTCCTATAGCAAATGTACATAATTAGTCCCCATCTACATCAACAGAGCTATAGTAGAGCGAGTATCAAGCTTCAAATTCCTTGGTGTCCACATTTCCGAGGATCTCACCTGGTCCCTGAACTCCTCCATCCTGATCAAAAAGGCACAACAGCGCCTTTATTTCCTGCGGAGCATCAAGAAAGCTCACCTCTGTCCCAGAATACTGATGGACTTTTACCGCTGTACCATTGAGAGCATACTCACCAACTGCTTCTCAGTGTGGTATGGCAATTGTCCCATATCGGACCGCAAAGCACTCCAGCGTGTGGTGAAAGCTGCCCAGCGGATTATCGGCACTCAATTGCCCACCACTAAGAACATCTACCATAAATGCTGCCTGGGCAGGGCAAAAAACATTATCAAGGATGCATCTCACCCTAACTATGGACTTTTTACTCTCTTCCCATCCAGTAGGTGCTACAGGAGCCTCCGCTCCAGCACCAGCTGACACAGGAAGAGCTTCTTCCCTGAGGCTGTGACCCTGCTGAACCTCACATCACAGCGCTAAGCAGTATTGCACCCATATTGTACTGTCTCAGTACTTTTATATTTGTGTGCTGTAGCACTTACTTTTTATTCGCAGTTATTTTGTAAATAACACTATTCTTTGCATTTCTGGTCAGATGCCAGCTGCATTTCATTGGTTTTGTATCTGTATTTGGCACAATGACAATAAAGTTGAATCTAATCTAATTCAATATCCTGGTAAACCTCTTTTCTATATCCTCTCCAAAGCCTTCATATCTTTCCTATAATGGGCCAACTACAATTGTATACAATACTCTATATACAGCTGTTATGTATTGAATATTTCAGAAATGTTTGATTTATCTTGTATATACAGTCTTGCAAGACCATGGATCTGCGTCTGGAAAATGTTCACTCTCCAGGGCGCAGGCCTGGGTAAGGTTGTATGGAAGCCCATGCTGCAAGTCTCCCCTCTCCACGGCACCAATGTTGTCCAAGGGAAGGGCATTAGGACCCATACAGTGTCGTCGCAGAGCAATGTGTGATTAAGTGCCTTGCTCAAGGACACAACACGTTCCCTCGGCTGGGGCTCGAACTCATGACCTTCAGGTAGCTAGTCCAATGCCTTAACCACTTGGCCACATGCCCACGTATATACTGTGTGTGTGTGTGTGTGTGTGTGTGTGTGTGTGTGTGTATATGTATATATAAATTTGATAGAGCATTCTTGTTCCTTTAAATAATTCATTACAGGTTATATATCTAAGACCATAAAACATAGGAGCAGAATTAGGCCATTCAGCCCATCGAATCTGCTCCGCCATTCCATCATGACCCGTATCTGACTCAACCCCATACAGCTGCCAGGTGAATTGATTATGGGGAGCAAGGACATGGCAGACCAATTGAATAATTACTTTGGTTCTGTCTTCACTAAGGAGGACATAAATAATCTTCCAGAAATAGTAGGGGACAGAGGGTCCAGTGAGATGGAGGAACTGAGCGAAATACATGTTAGTAGGGAAGTGGTGTTAGGTAAATTGAAGGGATTGAAGGCAGATAAATCCCCAGGGCCAGATGGTCTGCATCCTAGAGTGCTTAAGGAAGTAGCCCAAGAAATAGTGGATGCATTAGTGATAATTTTTCAAAACTCGTTAGATTCTGGACTAGTTCCTGAGGATTGGAGGGTGGCTAATGTAACTCCACTTTTTAAAAAAGGAAGGAGAGAGAAACCGGGGAATTATAGACCGGTTAGCCTAACGTCGGTGGTGGGGAAACTGCTGGAGTCAGTTATCAAGGATGTGATAACAGCACATTTGGAAAGCGGTGAAATGATCGGACAAAGTCAGCATGGATTTGTGAAAGGAAAATCATGTCTGACGAATCTCATAGAATTTTTTGAGGATGTAACTAGTAGAGTGGATAGGGGAGAACCAGTGGATGTGGTATATTTGGATTTTCAAAAGGCTTTTGACAAGGTCCCACACAGGAGATTAGTGTGCAAACTTAAAGCACACGGTAATGGGGGTAAGGTATTGGTGTGGGTGGAGAATTGGTTAGCAGACAGCAAGCAAAGAGTGGGAATAAACGGGACCTTTTCAGAATGGCAGGCGGTGACTAGTGGGGTACCGCAAGGCTCAGTGCTGGGACCCCAGTTGTTTACAATATATATTAATGACTTGGATGAGGGAATTAAATGCAGCATCTCCAAGTTTGCGGATGACACAAAGCTGGGTGGCAGTGTTAGCTGTGAGGAGGATGCTAAGAGGATGCAGGGTGACTTGGACAGGTTGGGTGAGTGGGCAAATTCATGGCAGATGCAATTTAATGTGGATAAATGTGAAGTTATCCACTTTGGTGGCAAAAATAGGAAAACAGATTATTATCTGAATGGTGGCCGATTAGGAAAAGGGGAGGTGCAACGAGACCTGGGTGTCATTATACACCAGTCATTGAAAGTGGGCATGCAGGTACAGCAGGCGGTGAAAAAGGCGAATGGTATGCTGGCATTTATAGCGAGAGGATTCGAGTACAGGAGCAGGGAGGTACTACTGCAGTTGTACAAGGCCTTGGTGAGACCACACCTGGAGTATTGTGTGCAGTTTTGGTCTCCTAATCTGAGGAAAGACATCTTTGCCATAGAGGGAGTACAAAGAAGGTTCACCAGATTGATTCCTGGGATGGCAGGACGTTCATATGAAGAAAGACTGGACGAACTGGGCTTGTACTCGTTGGAATTTAGAAGATTGAGGGGGGATCTGATTGAAACGTATAAGATCCTAAAGGGATTGGACAGGCTAGATGCAGGAAGATTGTTCCCGATGTTGGGGAAGTCCAGAACAAGGGGTCACAGTTTGAGGATAGAGGGGAAGCCTTTTAGGACCGAGATTAGGAAAAACTTCTTCACACAGAGAGTGGTGAATCTGTGGAATTCTCTGCCACAGGAAACAGTTGAGGCCAGTTCATTGGCTATGTTTAAGAGGGAGTTAGATATGGCCCTTGTGGCTACAGGGGTCAGGGGGTATGGAGGGAAGGCTGGGGCGGGGTTCTGAGTTGGATGATCAGCCATATCATAATAAATGGCGGTGCAGGCTCGAAGGGCCGAATGGCCTACTCCTGCACCTATTTTCTATTATGTAGTGGATGGGAGACATTGTCCAAGATGGCATGCAACTTGGACAGCATCCTCTTTTCAGACACAACCGTCAGAGAGACCATTTCCATCCCCACAACATCACTGGCCTTACGAATGAGTTTGTTGATTCTGTTGGTGTCTGCTACCCTCAGCCTGCTGCCCCAGCACACAACAGCAAACATGATAGCACTGGCCACCACAGACTCGTAGAACATCCTCAGCATCGTCCGGCAGATATTAAAGGACCTCAGTCTCCTCAGGAAATAGGACGGCTCTGACCCTTCTTGTAGACAGCTTCAGTGTTCTTTGACCAGTCCAGTTTATTGTCAATTCGTATCCCCAGGTATTTGTAATCCTCCATTATGTCCACACTGACCCCCTGGATGGAAACAGGGGTCACCGGTACCTTAGCTCTCCACAGGTCTACCACCAGCTCCTTAGTCTTTTTCACATTAAGCTGCAGATAATTCTGCTCACACCATGTGACAAAGTTTCCTACCGTAGCCCTGTACTCAGCCTCATCTCCCTGGCTTACACCAGAAGTGAATGGCAAAATAATTAAAATGGAATTGGACACTGGTTCAGCTGTTTCAGTCATTCCACAAAATGAGTTTAAGTAGTATTTCAAAGATACCAAACAGAAGCTTGTGGATATTCAACTATGAACATATACTGGAGAAAAGGTAACTCCTGTGGGAATAACATTCATAAAGGTGGAATAGAACAAGCAACAAGCCACTTTGAGCTTGTACATTGTAAAAATGGGAGCAGCAGCATTGTGGGGATGTGGTTGGCTGAAACAACTACAACTTGATTGGAGATCCATCCACAATTTACATAGCACATCCGCTGCAATGGAGACATCTGAAAGTGAACTAAGAGGGCAAGCAGGTGTTGGCTCCAACTTCTGTGCCTCTGGTTGGAAAGACTGTTGGATGAAGGAAGGACCATGCAGGTCTGAGGAATCGTGAATGTGATGAAAGCAGTGGTCCAACTACAACAGTTTTTACAGGCAACATATTCAAGAAAGCTTCTGATGTGTTAATCAGGCAGTTACTTGTGAAATGTGATAGTTTTAAACTGGAAGAGAGTTCAAGGAGCTTCAGGAAAGTTGCAAGCATTCGGCTTTTATGAGCACTAGGAGCCAGAATCTACTCTGTGTTTGCATGAACTTCAAGTGGGAGACAAAAAAGCTGCTTGTAAAATTAGAGGCATCATCTAAAGCCCCGCTGGATGGATGGAAGGCCAAACTGAAAGGAGTCAATGGCAATACGAAAACAGGGGATTCATCAGATGATGTGCTGGAAGAGGAAACCAAGAGGAGAGATCACAAACAGATATCCCAGTACAGATCCCTGTAGAACACCACTAGTCACAGACATCCAGCCAGAATAAGTCCCATCAACCACTGTCTTTTATGGGCAAGCCAATTCAGAGTCTAAATGGACAAGTTACGATGGAGCTCATATATATTAACCTTCAGAATGAGCTCCCAAGAGGGAACTTGTGAAATGCCTTGTAAAATCTATGTCACCAATACCCACGGGTCCATCTTCATCAATCACCTTTGACACCACCTCAGAAAAAAAATCAGGTTAGTTAGACATGACATGACAAAGCTATGCTGTCTGTCTTTAATTGCCCATTAAGCATATTGCTAAGAATACTCTCCAGTAACTTCCCTAATACTAAAATGTGACTCACCATTCTATAGTCTCCAGGATTATACCTATTTCCCTTCTTGGATAATGGAACAAACTTTGCTGTCACCAGTCCTCCAGAAACTTGACTGTAGCTAAAGAGGACACAGAGATCTTGCTCAAGACCCCAACAATCTCCTCCATTTCTTCTCTTAATAATCTGGGGTATATTCCATCAGGCACTGGGGCCTTATCCACCTTAATATTATTTTAAAGACACAATACTACCTCCTTCTTTATCTCTAAATGCATATTAGCACACTCCACAAATTTCATTTAGGACCTCAGCCATATCCTCTGCCTTCAAGCACAAGATCCCTTATTTAACCTTAAATGGTCCTACTTGTTCCCTTGGTAACATCTCCCTCTTGATGAATGTAGAGTTTGAGGTGTAAATTCAGATGATTTAGGTTTACAGCAGGTGATGAGAGGTAATCCATCATAAAAGCTCATCCCCACATAAGCTTCATGTCAACACCTAAAACTTCCACTTAACAATCAACTCTAAACTTTGTTGTAAACAGGAGTCTATTGGATTAAAAAAATGAAGTGTTAATTTTTACCCAAAACGGCTCTTTTATAAGCCCATAAAATCATAAGATATAGGAGCAAAATTAGGCCCATCGAGTCTGCTTCGCCATTTCATCATGGCCGATCCATTTTCCCTCTCAGCCCCAATCTCAATTGGGTCACAGTCGAACAATCACAATTGGATTGTGTCTATCCAATCCAGTGAAGTGTGTTCCTGAGTTATTTTAAAAGTTGACTGTAAATTTATAAAAATATATACATGTTTATATTATAAAACGTAAGTGCAGGAATAAGAATGTTCTAGAAAGTGCTGGCTTGCTTTTGCTTTCATAGTTCATTGAAAGAAAAGTTTGTTTTACCATGAAAGGAGAGTATGGAGCTGTCTTATGATTTAAAAGAGCGTGGTGATTAAAACAGGGAGGTTATGAAGAGCTTCCTTTTGACACTGAATAATTATGCTCAGGACGGTGGTATTATTTTGTCTCAAACATTTTGTCAAATGCAGAAGGATTTCGAATGACTGTGCTGACTTTGAAAGGAAAAGTGTCATTGGCTACTTCTTTATAAGCACTTTATAATATTTTTATAACCTGAAGATGAATTAGTACAAATAAACCAAGGGTTGGAGTTCACTAAAGTTAATATAAAGTAGTAATAAATCTCAATCACGTAGCAGGTAAGGAAACTGAAGATACTATACTTGCATCGCTCCAGATCTCTCCAATCAACAATTCTCAGTGTAGATTGAAAAACAATTGCAATTTTATGTTCCTTATTCAAGAGAGTTGAGAGAGGGAAGCCAAGAAATGATAAATGTGTTCATCTAACATTTCTTTGGGAAGCTATTTGAACCAACAATTAAGAGCAGAGCGGTAAATTGGTAGCTTGATTTATTATGGTCACATGTAACAAGTTACAGTGAAAAATTTGTCTTGCGTATCACTTAAACAGACCAATTCATTACAGCAGTGCAGTAAGGTAGTACTAGATAAAATAACAACACAGCCCAGAATGAAGTGCTGCTTCCTGAATTGCTGAGTTTCTGAAGCATTCTATACGCACACCTTCTATTCTGTTGTTATAAGCCCATTGAACAGATTCCCTGGTGTAGCTAATACACTAAGACAACGGCACTGCTCCAAAGAGTGTGACATGAGGTCATTCTTACCCTTTGCCGTTAGGCCCTATAATGAGTCAATCTATAGCCACGAGAATGATGACCACCGCCCCCCCCCACCACGTTGGACTGTTCGCGGTACTTATTATTTATACTTTCTACTTCTCTTCTAATATTTGTTTATCTGTGCACTGGTAATGCTACTGTGACACTGTTATTCCCTTTGGGATCAATGAAGTATCTATCTATCTACCTATTCACAATAATCACAGTTGAAATGAATAATACGATAGTTCTAAGTTCAAAGTTCAAAGTATATTTATTATCGAAGTATGTATACCATATACAGCCCTGAGATTTATTTTTCTGCAGCATCCACAAAACAAAGAAACAGAGTCGAATCCACCAAAATCCCCACAGAACTAAGACCGACAAACATCCAACATGTGAAAGAAGAACAAATCGTGCGAACATTAAAAAAAAGTAAACAAATTATAACAGAACATGAACCGCAGAAAGTGAGTGCATTGCCATGGAGTCCGATCGGTGCTGACGTAAGTACAGCTGGTCCAGGAGCCCGATGGCTACAGGTCACAAATGTGGAATCAGTTCAGCACTGAGGCGAGCACAGCTGGTCCTGGAACAAAATGGCTACTAACCACACTGTGGAGTCCGTAATTCAGAATCAGAATCAGGTTTAATATCATTGGCATAAGGTTCCGTGCAAAAGATCTGAGGCACCCTAGCCATATGTATGTCCCTAAGACTTTTGCACACTGCTGTAAATCTTTAAAATCTGAAAACAACTTTGACTAGTGGCAAGGCTGTACGTCAACTGAGCCAAGGGTGTTGAGGGCAGTGAATTTGGCCCTCAGCATCTTGCTCAGGTAAGGGTGAGCTTAAGGAGGCAGTGAATCCAGATAGTGTGCACTCCAGGTCAAGCATGACATTCCCAAATATCATGTTCTTTATCCTCTCTAAGCTACCACAGCTTGTATCAGGAAGCTATCTGGACTGGTTTCACTCACCGCAGTAATGTACTTTGTTTCACAAAAACTTGGCTATCCCCTACCATTTCAGACGCAGCACTGCAGCTCGATGGCTTCACAATTCTCTGCAAAGATAAGACAGCTGAGTCTCTTAAAGGCAGAGGAGATGGAGTTTGCTGTATGATGAACTCATCATGGTGCACAGATATAGTGGTTCTGTCTCTGTCCTGCTCACCCGATCTGGAATATCTAGCAGTCAAATGTTGTCCATTTTATCTGCCGAAGAAGTTTCCTGCCATCATCCTGGTAACAGTGTACATTCCACCTCAGGCCAACACCAGCCAGGCACTGGAGGAGCTGAGCATCATAATCAGCAGGTATGAGTCAGTGCGCAATGATGCCTTCACTATCGTTGCGGGGGATCTCAACAAGAATATATCAGACATGCCCAAACCAAAAAACTGTCGATGAAACAGATTTGTAGTCTTAAGAGAGCTAAATCTGTGGCATTCAAGACCACTGGTATAGAAATTTATATTTCTGTAGTCCAGGTACAACCTATGTGGGTTAAAAAATAATTCTGAATAAGGTTCTGGATCTGGATGCTACATCAGCTCTGGTAGGGTCTGAAGGCCATTACTTCCAACAGAGCGAAAACTAACATCGGAATGGCTTCATTCCCAAATAGCTCAACATGCTTTGAAAGGAAGAACCAGGGCTATTGTGCCGCCATCTGCAGATGAAGGTACTCCATGTCCACAGCCTGTGCAGATCAGAAATAACATATATTCCTCACTGACACACAACAAGGATGTGTGCTTCGCCCACTGCTCTACACTCTCTACGCTCATGATTGTGTGTCAAGGCACAGTTCAAGCACCATCTGTAAATTTGCTGAAGAGGCAGCTAGTGTTGGCAGAATTCCAGATGGCAATGCGGAGATGTACAGGAGTGAGATAGATCAGCTGGTTGAGTGGTGTCACGGCAACAACCTTCTCAGTCAGACCAAGGAATTCATTGTGGACTTCAGAAAGGGCAAGATGAGGGAACACACACCAGTCCTCATCAAGAGATCAGAGGTGAAAAGGGTGAGCAATTTCAAGTGCCTGGGTGTCAACATCTCAGAGGAACTATCCTGTGTCCAACATACTGAAGCAATTACAAAGAAGACACGACAGTTAATACATTTCATTAGGAGTTTGAGGAGAATTGGTATGTCACCAAAGACGCTCACAATTTCCGCAACATCGAGGATATCTTCAAAAGGCAATGCCTCAGAAGGAATCCGATCGTCCAGCATATGCCTTCTTCTCATTGCTACCATTAAGGAGGAGGTGCAGGAGTCTGAAGACACACACTCAATGTTTAAGGAACAGCTTCTTCCCCTCCACCATCAGATTTCTGAATGGACAATAAAACCATGAACACTAACTCAGTATTTTTTCTCTCTTTTTGAACTATTTATTTAATTTTATTTTCTTTTTATATTTTCTTATTATTGTAATTTATAGTTTTTATTAGTATGTATTGCAATAATATTGCCACTAGGCAACAAATTTCATGACATACAGTATACTTTTGCATAGTACTGTAAATACCTTGGAGACAACTAAACACTCATAGATTTGAAATAAATATTTTTTTAAGTACAGATTACTCACAGAACAGTCTTAAGTGCGTAATGGCCAAAATATGTTTCTGTGTTCTTTAAGTTCATCTAGGGAGGAGCAAGGGGAACCTCTGACTATAGGAGTGATTCAACAAATATACTTTATTAGGTACCTCTTCTGGAATGATATGATAAATACACAGCCTGTATAAAGTAGAAATATTTTTCCACAATCATTACCTGAATTGTTCTCCGTGGCGAAAATCTCAGGCAAGCGCTCTCCGCAGAAACACGACGCAAGCGCTCTCCAGTAACCTTTAAGCTATGAAGCTGCCAAATCATACCAAATAACACGTAAAAATACACAGCCGATATAAAGTAGAAATGATGTATGTACAGTATAGTATCACTTACGGGAATCGGGAAGACAGCACAGAGCACACTGATGATGGTGTGTTAGACTCAGTCGTCGGAGTTTGGGTGGTTCAATGGCCCCCACCCTCCGGGCAGCGACCTGATCCCGATCCACGAAGCCTGCAGGGGTACAACGGTAGCCGGGAGGCACACAGCACATCTTTTAGGAAAAAGCCGAAATAAACATGCTAATTAATTAGGTGCCACCCGGCACATAATTAATTAGCATGATTGTTTCAGCTTTTTTCTTAAAGAAGTGCTGAGTGCCTCCCGGCTACTGTTGCTTTCTCCGCGAATCGGTATCTGTCTGCAGCCTGGGGGTTGGGGTGGTGGGACACTGGAGTGTCATCTAATCATCGTCTGTTTCCATTAGGGCAAGCAGATCATCTCCTATGACTGCCTGCCTCGATGTCGAAGGTCGAGGTTCATCGTCTGATGTGGAAGGCTTGAAAAACGACAGTACAGTATGCTTGACTACTGAGCCTCGTGCATGTTTCTATCATACAGTTCTTTGTAAGGACTCAAACCATCTTGCAAATATGCCCTAAACCGGCTGACCCTTTCAACATTAAAGTCGTACTTTATCATTACTCATTCGGTTTCGATTGTTATCTTTTCCTCTTCCAATTGCATCAACTCTTCATCTATCAGTTCTTGGTCATCGGATGCCAAAACCTCTTCAACATCATCTTCGCCAACTTCCACAAGCCAAACTCACTTTGTCCTTACTTCGTTCACCACAATCGAAATGCTTAATTATGTCTAGTTTTACGCTAAGTGTAACACCCTTACAAGCTCTTTTAGGCTTTTCTGATACCTTAGAACTCATCTTGCAAACGGCTGCTCACAGACACGTGTTTAAGCAATGCTGGTGAGAATGCCGTTCCGAATCCGGGGGAGAGCGGCTGCTCGGGGCGCGCGCTGACTTTTTTTTTCGCGCGCTGATTTTTTTTATCGGGCGCTGTTTATTCCGTGTGCTGTCTTTTTTCGTAACAGTGAAAACACCTTCTGTTAGCGAAAACAAGGAACTAATGTAGGTCTTTTGTAACAGTGAGGTTTCGTAAAGCGAACGATCGAAAAGCGGGGGGACACCTGTATAGGGGATTGTATAAAAATGCAAGCAACCGCAGGAAAGCCTTTTAACATTCAATATCTGTTTAATGTTGATAGGCCACAACAGAATAGATGTGGAAAGGATGTTTGCTATGGTGGGAGAGTCTAGAACCAGAGGAGACAACCTCAGAATAGCAGGGCATCCTTTGAGAATGGAGATGAGGAGGAATTTCTTTAGCCAGACAGTGGTATATCTGTGGAATAAATTGCAACAGGCGCCTGTGGATGACAAGTCTTATTAGTCATAGCCATAGTCATAGTCATAGTCATATTTTATTGATTCCGGGTGAAATTGGTTTTCGTTACAGTTGCACCATAAATAATAAATAGTAATATGTAAATTATGCCAGTAAATTATGAAGTAAGTCCAGGACCAGCCTATCGGCTCAGGGTGTCTGACCCTCCAAGGGAGGAGTTGTAAAGTTTGATGGCCACAGGCAGGAATGACTTCCTAAGACGCTCTGTGCTGCATCTCGGTGGAATGAGTCTCTGGCTGAATGTACTCCTGTGCCCACCCAGTACATTATTTAGCGGATGGGAGACATTGACCAAGATGCCATGCAACTTGGACAGCATCCTCTTTTCAGACACCACCATCAGAGAGTCCAGTTCCATCCCCAGAACATCACTGGCCTTACGAATGAGTTTGTTGATTCTGTTGGTGTCTGCTACCCTCAGCCTGCTGCCCTAGCACACAACAGCAAACATGATAGCACTGGCCACCACAGACTCGTAGAACATCCTCAGCATCGTCCGGCAGATGTTAAAGGACCTCAGTCTCCTCAGGAAATAGAGACGGCTCTGACCCTTCTTGTAGACAGCCTCAGTATTCTTAGACCAGTCCAGTTTAGTGTCAATTCGTATCCCCAGGTATTTGTAATCCTCCACCATGTCCACATTGACCCCCTGGATGGAAACAGGGGTCACTGGTATCTTAGCTCTCCTCAGGTCTACCACCAGCTCCTTTTTCACATTAAGCTGCAGATAATTCTGCTCACACCATGTGACAAAGTTTCCTACCGTAGCCCTGTACTCAGCCTCATCTCCCTTGCTGATGCATCCAACTATGGCAGAGTCATCAGAAAACTTCTGAAGATGAAAAGACTCTGTGCAGTAGTTGAAGTCCGAGGTGTAAATGGTGAAGAGAAAGGGAGACAAGACAGTCTCCTGTGGAGCCCCGGTGCTGCTGATCACTCTGTCGGACACACAGTGTTGCAAGCACACGTACTGTGGTCTGCCAGTTAGGTAATCAAGAATCCATGATACCAGCGAAGCATCCACCTGCATTGCTGTCAGCTTCTCCCCCAGCAGAGCAGGGTGGATGGTGTTGAACGCACTGGAGAAGTCAAAAAACATGACCCTCACAGGGCTCGCTGGCTTGTCTGGTTCAGCAGGTAGACGATGGCATCCTCAACTCCTAGTTGGGGCTGGTAGGCGAACTGGAGGGGATCTAAGTGTGGCCTGACCATAGGCCGGAGCAGCTCCAGAACAAGTCTCTCCAGGGTCTTCATGATGTGGGAGGTCAATGCCACCGGTCTGTAGTCATTAAGGCCGCTGGGGCGCGGCGTCTTCGGCACAGGGACGAGGCAGGACATTTTCCACAGTACAGGAACCCTCCGGAGCCTCAGGCTCATGTTGAATACATGGCGAAGTACTCCACATAGCTGAGGGGCACAGGATTTGAGCACTCTGGTACTGACACCATCCGGTCCTGCAGCCTTGCTTGGGTTGAGACGTTTCAACTGTCTTCTCACCAGTTCAGCTGTGAAGCCCACAGTGGTGGTTTCGTGTGGGGGAGGGGTATAGTCATGAGAGCAGGGTGGGGGACTGTGAGGAGGGGTAGGAGGGGAGAGTGGAATATGTGCTGGTTGGGGGCCGACAACAGATGGCTCATGTGGGGGATGGGCGGGGGTCACAATGTCAAATCTGTTAAAGAACAGGCTAAATTTGTTGGCCCTGTCCACACTGCCTTCAGCTCCTCTGTTGCTAGTTTGCCGAAACCCAGTGATGGTCCTCATCCCCCTCCAGTCCTCTCTCATGTTGTTCTGCTGGAGTTTCCACTCAAGCTTCCTCTTGTACCTGTCTTTAGCCCCCCTGATTCTGGCTTTCAGGTCCCTCTGTATTACCCTCAGCTCCTCCCTATTTCCATCTCTAAACGCCCTCTTTTTAGCATTCAGGATGTCCTTAATGTCCTTTGTCACCCATGGTCAGGGCATGAAAGGATATGGGGAGAAGGCAGGAAATTGGAGCTGAGAGTAAAACTGGATCAGCCTTGATGAACAGTGGTGCACACTCGACAGCGAAATAGTCTAGTTCTGCTCCCATATTAGATTAGATTAGATTAGATTAGATTAGATTAGATTAGATTAAATTAGATTAGATTATGAGGACACTCGGTCCTCGTTCATTGTCATTTAGAAATGTATGCATTAAAAAATGATACAACGTTCCTCCAGAATGATATCACAAGAAAACACAGAACAAACCAAGACTAAAACTGACAAAACCACATAATTATAACATATAGTTACAACAGTACAAAGCAATACCATAATTTGATAAAGAGCAGACCATGGGCATGGTAAAAAAAAGTCTCAAAGTCCCGATAGACTCATCTTCTCACGCAGGCGGCAGAAGGGAGGAACTCTCCCTGCCATGAACCTCCAAGCGCCACCAACTTGCCGATGCCGCACCGTTGGAAGCACCCGACCGCAGCGGACTCTGAGTCCGTCCGAAAACTTTGAGCCTCCGACCAGCCCCTCCGACACAGACTCTCCGAGCACCATCCTCTCCCGAGCACTTCGACCCCGCCCCAGCCGCCGAGCAACAAGCGAAGCCGAGGACTCGTGGCCTTCCCCTCCGGAGATTGTGAGACCACACAGTAGCAGCAGCAGCGAAGCAGGCATTTCAGAAGTTTCACCGGATGTTCCATGTTCCTCCGTGCTCTCACATCTGTCTCCATCAAATCAGGATTGTGCACAGCACCCTACTTGACAAATAACAGACATCACCACCGGAGTGGCCCCTGCAAGCTGCGTCGCGCTGTCATCTTCCCTCCTACACTTATGGAAAATTAAATTACAAGGTAAATACAAGAGGAAAAACAATTCTACACTCTAATCCAGGGGTTCCCAACTTGGGGTCGCCTAATGGTATTGGTCCATGAAATGAAAAAGGTTGGAACCCTTGATCTAATCCAACACAGAGGACCCAAGACAAGATTCTTCAGGATAAACCTTGTTAAGATGGAACTCCTCTGCTGGGCTCCACAGGGTGTCCAGTGGCAGAGCACAGCCAGGAACATGCACGACAAACCTGGTCTGCTAGCATTTTGCCTCTCAAAACTCCAAGAGAATCATTACTGTAAATTTAGACTGTGGATATGGTTTTATTTTTAAACCCTGGCAAGGACAGCTAGGTGTCTATTTGGAGAATAATGAATACACTGCACACGGTTGTTCTTTCATTGTTATTAACAAGGGAATTACAGTTCCCATTTTCTAGTGTTTGCTAGACAACTGGCATTGTGAGACACAAAAAGTTTCCTTTATATCCTCAGTTTTCTTTACAACACTTACGTATAAACACAGAGAGCTGTGCTTTCAGGAACCACAGGATGTAGCTCATTTACAGATGGTTTGTTATTTTATAACGCATTGTCCTGGTCTTTACCAGTAGTGTCAGGAACAGAATCTACTCAGCATGGGAAAATAGCCACAGCTTTGTTCACGTCGTTGCTGTGTCAGTGAATTCTATCAGGATTCAAAGAATCCCTGTTATGAAAAGGAATTTTTTTGAATTCCCAACTCTGTGTTGATAATGTGAGAATTCATTATTGTTCCGAAGATCAAAGTTAGGGAAGGTTCACAGGCTCATGACAAAACAAGAGCAAATTATATAGGGTTCCAATAATGACTTATTGTATTCTTACAATAAATAAATTCTTCCAATGTTTCGTCACTGCCTAAAATCAAGCAACACTGTAAAAGTGGTATTATTAAGTGTCAGAACTATTTGTTCTGTCAGACTATCTAAGGTGTAGTTTTGAAATTTTCCTTATTATTTACATTACTTCTCCATACTGCAGATTTTGCAATTTATAATTGTAGACTGCAGGGAAGTCAATTTTTTAAAATTAAATTGAAAAATTAATAAGAAATATTCTTTCTCATTGTTCATGTTTTTCATGTTCCTTGAGTTAAAGACTGCAAACTACTGTTTTCATAAAAGACAGTTTGCACCATCAGAGCATTCTGGATTGCATTGGATTCCAGAAGGTAAAATAAGGAATCTATTCGGCCCTTTGAGCCTGCTTAGCAAAGCAAAACAATTACTGCTGGTTGCCCGTCTCAATACTATATCTCAATTCTCTCTATTACCTTTTAATCTTTTAGTATCTATTTCCTTAGTTAGGTTCAGTGACCTGGCCTCCACAGTATTCTGTGATAGTTCAAAGTTCAAAAAAAATTCAAAGTAAATTTATTATCAAGGTATTGTTACCATATACTACCTTGAGAATGGGTTTCTTACGGGCATTTACAAGAAAAATGAAATACAATAGATATTTTTAAAAAGTACACAAAAGCAAAGACTGATTAACACCAATATGCAAACAAAGACAAACTACCAACAACAAAAAAAAAGAGAACTTGAAAGTAAGTCTGTAGTTTATAGAATCAGTTCAGAGTGGTGGTAAGTAAAGTTATCTACATCTGTCCAGGAGCCTGATGGTTGTAGGATAATAATTGTTCCTGAAGCTGATACTGCGGGATCTTCCTGCCCAATGGTAGTAGTGAGAAGAGGGCAGGGCCTGGATGGTTGGAGTCTTTGAAAATGGACACTGTTATCTTGTGGCAGCGCTCCATGTAATTGTGGTGAATTCCACAGGTGTACCATCCTTTGAAAGAAAAGATTTCTCCGCATCTCATTGTTAAACTCCGGTCCAGTGACATTTGGTTCTATACCGCTTGATCATCCCCAACCTCAGTCTCCCAGGTGCTGACAGAATTTCTGTTAGATTCCCTATAATTCTTCTAAACTTCAGTTAACCCAAATCTAATAATTAAACTGTTTAACTAGTCCTTCCTTCCCAGCAGTCCGCCTGGCGCACCTTGACTGCACGCCTCTATGGCTGACTCTAAAGCTGCTCACAAAACACCAGGCATGGTCTCAGCCAGGTTCTGTATAATTGTACAAAGAAATCATCGCTTCTGCACTCAAATCCTCACGCAGTAAAGCCTAACATACCATTTGCCTGCTTGATGCATTTTGTTACATTTTGAAGTATGCTAATCGCTGTTTTCAGTGATGAATAATGATGGCATACTCTATGACTCTACTGTTGGAGGTGTAAGGCACTCCTCCCCTCCACTTACCTGAGGTCAACCTTGACACCTGCTTAGCGCACCACCCCCCTCCCCCCAGTCAGGGTCACGTGAAGCCATGGGGGCGGGTGGTAGATAATCATATGATCAGCTGTGGCTGCTGGCAACCACTGACACCTGGCAGACAATCTCTGAAGCACATTGATAATGGCTGGGGGTGGGGTGGGTGGTGTGGTGCCAGGGGCCACCTGTCTTGTAAAGCCACAGGCCAGAAGGGGGAATGGCAAATAACTTCTGTAGAAAAATTTCTCAGAACAATCACGTCATGGGACCATGATGACCTATGCTATATGACATAGTATATGATGATGATATAAGCCTTGTTAGCTTTGACAAAACTCAACCATCGGTTTTATCTTTTGATGGGTTTAAAACATCATAATGGCAGAGATCTTTAAAAGAAACTTACAGCTAGTTTTACCCAACACACACAAAAAGTGCTGGTGAACGCAGCAGGCCAGGCAGCATCTCTAGGAAGAGGTACAGTCGACGTTTTGGGCCGGGACCCTCATCAGGACTAACTGAAAGAAGAGATAGTAAGAGATTTGAAAGTGGGAGGGGGAGGGGGAGATCCGAAATGATAGGAGAAGACAGGAGGGGGAGGGGTGGATCCAACAGCTGGACAGATGATTGGCAAAAGGGATACCAGGCTGGAGAAGGGATAGGATCATGGGACGGGAAGCCTGGGGAGGAAGAGAAGGGGGGAGGGGAGCCCGGAGGGTGGAGAGCAGGCAAGGAGTTATAGTGAGAGGGACAGAGGGAGAAAAAAGAGAGAGAGAAAGAAAGGGGGGGGGGGGAATAAAAAATATATTAAATAAATAAGTAAGGGATGGGGTGTGAAGGGGAGGAGGGGCATTAATGGAAGTTAGAGAAGTCGATGTTCATGCCACCAGGTTGGAGGCTACCCAGACGGAATATAAGGTGTTGTTCCTCCAACCTGAGTGTGGCTTCATCTTGACAGTAGAGGAGGCCATGGATAGACATATCAGAATGGGAATGGGATGTGGAATTAAAATGTGTGGCCACTGGGAGATCCTGCTTTCACTGGCGGACAGAGCGTAGGTGTTCAGCTAAATGGTCTCCCAGCCTGCGTCGGGTCTTGCCAATATATAGAAGGCCGCACCGGACATACCGGACACTAGTTTTACCTGTTTGTTACCATCTGATGGAGGCAGATTGAGAACATATCCTTTTTATTGGCATTCATGTTTCAGAGGGATGGACCAGCTGAGACCCAATGTCCACTGGACTCAAACATATGCAGAGCTCTCCCAACTAAATTTCCACCACCACTAGCCAGGGGGCAAGATTCTCCCTACACTCAGTTTTGCAAGTCTCATCCCACCCGAGTTACGTGTAACTGTGAGGGAATATGAGAGACCGTTCCAGTCAGCTGGCATACACCACAATCAGAATCGTACTCAGAGTCTGGTTGTCATCGATATATTCCATGAAATTTAGTTGTTTTGTGGCAGTAGTACAGTGCAATACAGAAAATTACTGTAAAGTTCAATGAGAACTATATTAAAATAATAAATATATAATACAAAAAGAGAGTAAAGTAATTAACAACACGCACAAAATGCTGGAGGAACTCAGCAGGCCAGGCAGCATCTATGGAAAAAAGTACAGTCAACATTTTGGGCTGACGTTCCATTGACGTCTCTCTCTCTCTCTCTCTCTCTCTCTCTCTCTCTCTCTCTCTCTCTGTCTCTCTCTCTCTCTCTCTCTCTCTCTCTCTCTGTCTGTCTGTCTCTCTCTCTCTCTCTCTCTCTCTCTGTCTCTCTCTCTCTCTCTCTCTCTCTCTCTCTCTCTTTCAGTCTCACTCTCTCAATCTTCAGGTCTGCACACAATCCCTCTTCAGCATATATTTACATCAGTGATACAATTTCAAACTTAAGGTATCTGTTTCAGAAGCAACATAACAGCTCGAATGCTTTGATTGATTTGGCTGATAACTCTATTTCCGTCAGACTGGTGTCTAATCCTGCAGTCAGTCTGGAGCATGAGAGGAGTTGATGTGTTGGTGTTACCAGCATTCCAGAGGTGTTAAATAGAGGCTATATCTGTCAGTTTGCGTAAATGCGGTGTGGAAATTGACTGCAGCATTTGCCACGGTTTTAACAAAACTGAGGTCAAAAAAGGAATACCTTACTCATGACTATTTAAATTACTATGCAATAATGCCATACAAATGCAAATTTGTTTCTTAAGGCACACAAGAAATTTCAATCAATCCCAAATTTAATGTAATGTCACAGTCAAGACCCAGCAGATTCATTCTAATATCATACCTCTGATATGGGTGGGGGGGGGGGTCACTCACAGGATCGAAACAAGCTGCAGAAAAGGTTCAAAGAGGTTCACAAAAGGCTTACGAAAGGTTCAAAAAACTAGGTAATGATAGAGATCTAGAAGATTATAAGGCTAGCAGGAAGGCGTTTAAGAATGAAATTAGGAGAGCCAGAAGGGGCCATGAGAAAGCCTTGGTGGGCAGGATTAAGGAAAACCCCAAGGCAGTCTACAAGTATGTGAAGAGCAAGAGGATAAGACGTGAGAGAATAGGACCAATCAAGTGTGACAGTGGAAAAGTGTGTATGGAACCAGAGGAGATAGCAGAGGTACATAATGAATACTTTGCTTCAGTATTCACTACAGAAAAGGAATGGTGATTGTAGGGATGACTTACAGTGGACTGAAAAACTTGAGCATGTAGATATTAAGAAAGAGGATGTGCTGGAGATTTAGAAAGCATCAAGTTGGATAAGTCACCGGGACCGGACAAGATGTACCCCAGGCTACTGTGAGAGGCGAGGGAGGAGACTGCTGAGCCTCTGGCGATGACCTTCGTATCATCAATGGGGATGGGAGAGGTTCCGAAGGGTTGGAGAGTTGCGGATGTTGTTTCCTTATTAAAGAAAGGGAGTAGAGGTAGCCCAGGAAATTATAGATCAGTGACTCTTACTTCAGTGGTTAGTAAGCTGTTGGAGAGGCATAATATGATGAGTCAACATAGCTTTGTCAAAGGCAGGTCATGCCTTACAAGCCTGATTTTTTGAGGATGTGACTAAACATACTGACGAAGGAAGAGTTGTAGATGTAGTGTATATGGATTTCAGCAAGGCAATTGATAAGGTACTCCATGTAAGGCTTATTGAGAAAGTAAGGAGGCATGGAATCCAAGGGGACATTGCTTTGTGGATTCAGAATTGGCTTGCCCACAGAAGGCAAAGAGTGGGTGTAGACAGGTCATATTCTGCATGGAGGTCGGTGACCAGTGGTGTGCCTCAGGAATCTGCTCTGGGACACTTACTCTTCGTGATTTTTATAAATGACCTGGATGAGGATGGATTAGTAAATTTGCTGATGTCAAAAAAGGTTGAGGGTGTTGTGGATAGTGTGGAGGGCTATCAGAGGTTACAGCGGGACAACAATAGGATGCAAAACTGGGCTGAGAAGTGGCAGATGGAGTTCAAACCAGGTAAGTGTGAGGTGGTTCATTTTGGTAGGTCAAATATGATGGCAGAATATAGTATTAATGCTAAGACTAATGGCAGTGTGGAGGATTAGAGGGATCTTGGGGTCTGAGTCCATAGGACACTCAAACCTGCTACTTAGGTTGACTCTGTGGTTACGAAGACATACGGTGTATTGGCCTTCATTAATCGTGGAATTGAATTTAGGAGCTGAGAGGTAATGTTGCAGCTGGTCAGACCCCACTTGGAGTACTGTGCTCAGTTCTGGTCGCCTCACTACAGATGTGGAAACCATAGAAAGGGTGCAGAGGAGATTTACAGGAATGCTGCCTGTATTGGGGAACATGCCTTATGAGAATAGGTTGAGTGAACTCAGCTTGTTCTCCTTGGAGAGATGGAGAATGAGAGGTGACCTGACGGAGGTGTATAAAATATTGAGAGGCATTGATCGTGCGGATAGTCAGGGGCTTTTTGCCAGGGCTGAAGTGGCTAACACGAGAGGGCACAGTTTTAAGGTGCTTGGAAGTAGATACAGAGGAGATGTTAGGGCTAAGTTTTTTACGCAGACAATAGACAATAGACAATAGATGCAGGAGTAGGTCTTTCGGCCCTTTGAGCCAGCACCGCCATTCACTGTGATCATGGCTGATCATCCACAATCAGTATCCAGTTCCTGCCTTATCCCCATAACCTTTGATTCTGCTATCTTTAAGAGCTTTATCCATCTCTTTCTTGAAAACATCCAGAGACTTGGCCTCCATTGCCTTCTGGGGCAGAGCATTCCATATATCCACCACTCTCTGGGTGAAAAAGTTTTTCCTCAACTCCGTTCTAAATGGCCTACCCCTTATTCTTAAACTGTGGCCTCTGGCTCTGGACTCACCCATCAGCAGGAAAATGCTTCCTGCCTCCAGCGTGTCCAATTCCTTAATAATTTTATATGTTTCAATCAGATCCCCTCTCATCCTTCTAAATTCCAATGTATACAAGCCCAGTTGCTCCAATCTTTCAACATATGACAGTCCCTCCATCCCAGGAATTAACCTTGTGAACTTACGCTGCTCTCCCTCAATAGCAAGAATATCCTTCCTCAAATTTGGAGACCAAAACTGCACTCAATACTCCAGGTGTGGTCTCACCAGGGCCCTGTACAGCTGCAGAAGGACCTCTTTGCTCCTATACTCAATTCCCCTTGTTATGAAGGCCAGCATGCCATTAGCTTTCTTCACTGCCTGCTGTACTTGCATGCTTGCTTTCAGTGACTGATGTACAAGAACACCTAGATCTCATTGTGCTTCCCCTTTTCCTAACTTGACTCCATTTAGATAGTAATTTGCCTTCCTGTTCTTACCACCAAAGTGGATAATCTCACATTTATCCACATTAAACTGCATCTGCCATGCATCCGCCCACTCACCCAGTCTGTCCAAGTCACCCTGCATTATCATAATATCCTCCTCACATTTCACACTGCCACCCAGCTTTGTGTCATCTGCAAATTTGCTAATGTTACTTTTAATCCCTTCATCTAAATCATTAATGTATATTATAAACAGTTGCGGTCCCAGCACTGAACCCTGCGGTACCCCACTGCTCACCGCCTGCCATTCCGAAAGGGACCCGTTAATCGCTACTCTTTGTTTCCTGTCAGCCAGCCAATTTTCAATCCATCTCAGTACTCTGCCCCCAATACCATGTACCCTAATTTTGCCCACTAACCTCCTATGTGGGACTTTATCAAAGGCTTTCTGAAAGTCCAGGTACACTACATCCACTGGCCCTTCCTTGTCCATTTTCATAGTTACATCCTCAAAAATTTCCAGAAGATTAGTCAAGCACGATTTCCCCTTCGTAAATCCATGCTGACTCGGACCTATCCTGTTACTGCCATCCAAATGTGTCGTAATTTCATCTTTTATAATTGACTCCAACATCTTTCCCACCACTGACGTCAGGCTAACCGGTCTATAATTCCCTGTTTTCTCTCTCCCTCCGTCCTTGAAAAATGGGACAACATTAGCCACCTTCCAATCCACAGTAACTGATCCTGAATCTATCGAACATTGGAAAATGATTACCAATGTGTCCACGATTTCTAAAGCCACCTCCTTAAGTACCCTGGGATGCAGACCATCAGGTCCCGGGGACTTATCAGCCTTCAGACCCAACAGTCTATCCAACACTATTTCCTGCCTAATATAAATTTCCTTCAGTTCATCCATTATACTAGGTCCTTTGGCCACTATTATATTTGGGGGTGATGAGTGTATGGAATGGGCTGCTGGCGATGGTGGTGGAGGCGGTAATGATAAGGTCTTTTAAGAGACTCCTGGATAGATGCATAGAGCTTAGAAAAATAGAGGGTTATGAGTTACCCAAGCTAATTTCCAAAATAAGTATATGTTCAACGCAGCATTGTGGGCTGAAGGGCCTGTGTTGTGCTGTAGGTTTTCTGTTATCTATCTATTATCTAAAATTCTGAACTCTGTCAGCTTCATCATGGGCACTAGCATCCCCAGCACCCAGGACATGCCCCCTTCTCAATACTCAATCCATCAGGAAGGAGGTACGGAAGCCTGAAGGCATGCACCCAATAATTCGGGAACATCTTCTTCCCCTCTTGCCTTCAGATTTCTGAATGGACTTTGAACCCATGAAGACTACCTCACTACTTTCTTTTTTTCTTTTTGCACTACTTTTTTAACTTTTCAAAAATATATACCGTATGTATTTACTTCTTCATGTTATTCACGGTTTTTATCATGCTTCTGCATAACAGCAATTTTTACAACATATGGTTCAAAGGTTCAAAGCGTCAAAGGTTTGTTTATTATCAAAGTATACAAAACTGAAATTCTTCTTCAGTGAAAAAGGCGAATGGTATGCTGGCATTTATAGCGAGAGGATTCGAGTACAGGAGCAGGGAGGTACTACTGCAGTTGTACAAGGCCTTGGTGAGACCACACCTGGAGTATTGTGTGCAGTTTTGGTCCCCTAATCTAAGGAAAGACATCTTTGCCATAGAGGGAGTACAAAGAAGGTTCACCAGATTGATTCCTGGGATGGCGGGACTTTCATATGAAGAAAGACTGGATGAATTGGGCTTGTACTCGTTGGAATTTAGAAGATTGAGGGGGGATCTGATTGAAACATATAAAATCCTAAAGGGATTGGACAGGGTAGATGCAGGAAGATTGTTCCCGATGTTGGGGAAGTCCAGAACGAGGGGTCACAGTTTGAGGATAGAGGGGAAGCCTTTTAGGACCGAGATTAGGAAAAACTTCTTCACACAGAGAGTGGTGAATCTGTGGAATTCTCTGCCACAGGAAACTGTTGAGGCCAGTTCATTGGCTATATTTAAGAGGGAGTTAGATATGGCCCTTGTGGCTACGGGGGTCAGGGGGTATGGAGGGAAGGCTGGGGCGGGGTTCTGAGTTGGATGATCAGCCATGATCATAATAAATGGCGGTGCAGGCTCGAAGGGCCGAATGGCCTACTCCTGCACCTATTTTCTACGTTTCTCCATATAGCCACAAAGCCAAAACAGAAAAGAAAGGAAAATCATTCACCCCTGAATCGCTCTTCCCCGTACAAAAAACAAACATGGAACAGGCACATCGACCCCTAAATCCCTCTCCCCTGCACACAAAAAAATGAGGAAGATTGGATGGAAAACACAGAGTATAAAAAACAATATGACTGAAAAAGTCTACAGTCCAAGTCCATATCCCAAATGCAGTAAACCTGGGTAACTTTATCCGGGCCCAGCGGCAGACCTTTCACTTTCTGGAGCAGAGCGATCCCGTCAGCGATCAAAAGGCCATCTCCTGTCTCCGTTGCAGAGCAATCCCATATGGCAGTGATATTAAACCTGATTCTGTTCCAAAACCTAGTGATGTTTGAGCTTACAAGATCTTTGCTGTTGTTGCTTAGAACTGGGTAACTGCACATTGGTCTTCATCCGTTGGGTGATCATCTGGACAAACCTGATGGTAAACTGCCTGCCTGCCAAGGACAGCATCTGTTTTTCACATCTATTGTTGTCAGTGGAAATAAAATCTGGCAAACGCTACAATAAATGAATGATTTGTTCTTCCAGATCATTGTCTAGATAGTGGCCCAAAATCTGTCCTGGGATAAAGGCAAGTTTAATTTACTCTGTAATAATGTAGATGCTGACATGTGAGTCAAACTGCAGCTGCAAATTATTACAAGTATCCATCTGACAATATAGTTTATTTTTCTTCTTTGCTCTATGTACAGTATAAAGTACAAGAATGGTTGAAGCGTTGTCACAAATGGCTTTATCAACCCTTCATCTAAGCCAAATATGTGATACATATCTAAGACTCACTGAACCGCTACTCCAAATAATGCAAGAAATTCAGTTTTTTCTTGTTGCAATTTAAGAATGTAATTGCTTGAAAAAATAGCTTCTTTCACAATCCGCCAAACAAGGAATCACATTGTAAGCTGCATACAAAGCAGTATAACCCACTGGAAGGGAGGAGTGGACATTTTGATACACAAAATATAATTGTCCCTGATTATGGGAAGCATTATGTAATTTGACCAGTTTCAGTAATATATCGGATAAAAATCACGCTTCGATTATTTGTATAGCCAAATGCTAATTCTACATATGCACACCCTCAACACAGAATATGTCCTATTTTAACTATTGAAAGTAAAGAAGCATAACCAAAATCTGGATTCCACCATTGCCATTGCCGGTTCCTACAACCCCAGACGCCTACAGACTGCAAATTGCATGACCTCTAGCTCCGAAAACCTCTCTCAATCCTTTATTTATTGCATTCCTTTCCACCTAATAATAGTGAAAAACTATTAAGTGGAAGATTAGTGCGAAGACAAATTTGAGTTTTGAGCTATTTAATCATTTTGGATAACTGTTTTAATTGCACAAGGCTGCAGCCTCCTCATTTAAAATAAATTGATTAACACCTCTGTAAGTGAGCATCTTCTCCAAAGATATTGAATATTCATGTGTTAATTACAAAAAATAGAACACAACTTTGGGCACAATATTTTTGTTTAAATCTTATTTTCAAAAAAGTAAAATGATCCAATGTGCCTGAAGTTGTTGAATGTTGAAATTCCAGACAATAACTCCATGGGGTCTTTACTCTCGCAACTCCACAATATCTCCTTCCTGTGAAATTTAGAGAGATAATGGCAATTTCTCAGCTACCTATGAATAACCATAATGAATCAAAATCATATGATCAGAGCTTATTTTCACACAAGTGCATCCTTTGATCTGAAATACTAATTCTGTTCTTTTTCCCACATTTGCAGTCGGATCTGCTGTGCACTTCCAACACGTATTATTTTTCATTTAGATCTCCAATATCTGCAGTTGTTTTATTTTCCCATTCATTATTACAATATGTACATCTTCCAAATTTCTACGAGTTTGACATTGCCACTTGATATTACATCCCTTACACTAATGGGTTACACTAATTAAATGGTGTTAGCAGACAAATGCCTGCCCATGTCCTTGATATTAACAGATTATCCACGTGGTTTATTATCAATGTTCAAAGTCAATTTTATTATCAAATTACATATATGTCACCATATACAATACTGAGGTTCATTTCTTACGGGCATACCCAACAAATCTATAGAATAGTAACTGTAACAGAATCAATGAAAGACTATCCAGCTAGGGTGTTCTACCAGAGTGCAGAAGACAACAAACTGTGCAAATACAAAAGGAGAAACGATAATATAAATATTGAGAATATGAGACAAGGAGTCCTTGAAAGTAAGTCCATTGGTTGTGGGAACATTTCAATGATGGGGCAAATGAAGTTGAGTGAAATGCCTGATGGTTGAGGAATAGCAACGGTTCCTAAATCTGGTATGGTAATGTAAGTCCTGAGGTTCTTGTACCTTCACAAGGCCCTGTTGTCCAGGTTTTACTTCACATAAAACCATGCAATGAAAGAGGAGAGAAACAACATGAGATGATCTTGAAGCAATACTTCATTTTTTTGGTAGATTGTTAATCCAATAGAAAATTGGCATTTGAGTGTCTCTTTAGAATACCCGTGTACTCTAAGTGGTAGGTCAAGGGATGCTTAAATATTGTCTCCTCAGTTGCCTCGAAAGATGAGAAAGGTATTTTTTAGCTGCATTGAGGGCTGGAATTATTTTCCCATTTTCTGAGTAATATGAGCATTATGCATCCTCTTCCGGCTGGTGGCACAATGGCATCAGCGCCGGACTCCGGAGTGAAGGCTGCCGAGTTTGAATCCAAGTCGGGCCACACCACCCCCTCCCCCACCTCGAGCACGCTTTCCATCCGTGCCAGGTTGAGCTTCAAGCTAGCCACTCGGCCTCGTAAATAAAAAAGAGTCAAGTCAGGAACGTTCATATCGTGACCTAGTTAATCCGAAAGGAGACCAATCCTGACGCCACGCGCCAGACAAGAATGGCTGACTGTCTGGTGCGATACGCTATATTAAAAAAAATCCTCTTCCAAAAGAGCATACTCATCCACACTAAACACTTGTTTATGAGTGTAGTTTCCTTCCTTAATGATTTGCTGTAGAGCTTTCAGTAATTTTTTGTCCCATTTGCATCTTCCTTCCACTCCTACTCTATGTAGATTTGTATGTCTCGAATGTATCTTCAAAAGATCCATCATTTTCTCAAATTCTTTCAAAGCTTACCGTTATGATATTGCTTTTTCATCAGATATTATCAACCTGAATGGTATATGCTGTTGTTTCTGATTTTTAGTCACATATTTAATCCTTCTGTTCTCTGCATTTTAATATCTTTACCCTTTTTACCATATTGTGTGTTTTCATGCATACAATAACATTTCGGGCACTCATTTTTATTCTGTCTACATTGCTAAGGATTGATTGCATTGTCAATGCAATGAGATTGAAATAAATGTTGCTGTCCACAGAATGCGCATCTTTTTCATTTATATTACTTGCACTGAACCTTGCAATAATACTTATCGTTTACTGTTCTTTCTTAATGGAGAGACTGGGGAGTTTTGAAGATACCTTGAGGTATACATGAAATAAATTACGACACAGGAGACTGCAGATGGTGGAAGCTGGAGCAAGAAGCAACATGCTGGAGGAAGTCAACAGATCAGACAGAATCTGTGGAGGAAAACAGACGGTCGACGTTTCAGGTTGAGACCCTTCATCCTGAAAATGACCCTTCAAAATGAATTACTCTGAATCTCAATAATAATCGGAGGGATGCAGCCTTGAAGATCTTGAAGAGAAAATGGCATTGCCAGGTGTATGAAATATATCATGCAAGCAGATTGAAAAACTTTTTGTCATCTTTGTAAATCAAGGTCAAATGCTAAAACAAGTCGATGGATTGTGGCAAAAATTTGTAAATAAGGGCTCTCTCTTTTATTGGAACTTCTGCTTTTATTTCAGAATTCCAACATCTCCAGCACTTTGCTTTTGTTCTTTTACCAAAAAAAATAGATTTTTATGTTGCTCGTAGTTTTATGTAGTAAAGGAAAGAAACGAAGATCATTATAACATCTCAAACATCTGTGGCAGCATTCTCCCTGCTGAGATGGGAAGTGCCAAGTCCAAGGATGTGAGTACACATTCTACACTGCCAATTCACTGTATTATAGGTGGATGTTGTGTTCTACATATAACACCAAGCAGGTGCCTAACAATTGAACCGAACATCCTTCATACAAAGACAACTAAGGGAGCTCTCCTAATCTCAGTCAAACCTATCCTTCAAAAACTTCCAATTATATGGTCTTTATCGCTAACTTAATTTTTCTGGGTCCAACTTAATGTTGGATTATCCTGCATTACAATAACTGCAATTCAAAAACATCGCCTTAGTTATGAAGCAATATGGGGCAACTTTCGTCATAAACAAAATCATATAATTGCAATTTCTATCTTTTTCTCAATAACATTGGCTGTTAATAAATCGAGTATTAGAAGTTCAAAGTTCAAAGTAAAACTTATTATCAAAGTGCATACATGTCACCACATCCAACCCTGAGATTCTTTTTCTGTGGGTATACGCAGTAAATCTATAGAATAGCAACTGTAAACAGGATCAATGAAAGAACAAGAGCAGAGAAGACAACAAACTGTGTAAATACAGATATAAATAACTAGCAATAAATAACGAGAGCAACTATATTAGATATCTTCTAGAAAAAAGTCTGGTCAGTAGACTAAATTACATTTTGGCTTTAAAATTGTTAGATAACATAATAAAATTCATGATCAGAGCATCATACTTGAGGGGAGATTGAGGCTAGATTTGATAATTATATAAAATAATAAGGGATATATACAGGAAAAATGGAAACAGTCTTTTTCTACTGTGTTTGGGTGAGACTACAAGTGGTCATGGGTTAAGTGTGAAAGTTGAAAGGCTTAAGGGAAACATGAGGGGAACTTTATTCACTCCGAAGGTCAAGTGAGTGTGGAACCAGCTGCCAGTGCAAGTGGTGTCAATTTCAACATTCAGGAGAAGTTTGGATAGGTACGTAGATGGGAGGGCTATGGTTCCAGTGAAGGTCAATAGGACTAGGTAGTATAAAACTTTTGCCACAGACAGGTCTGTTCCTGCGCTGTAGTTTTCTATGCCCCTATATTGTTATACATTATTCTTTCAATTGCCAAAGAAAATTTCTGAAGAGTAAACAGGGATTTAGCAGAGGAAGATGAGATGGGGAAAGGGCATAAAGAGGACATGTCTAGCTTCTAGTACGTAAACTTTAAATAAATTTTAAAAAACACTTATATTGAATATTTCAAAAGTTAAACTTCGCCAAAATAATAAAAAAAATGTTCTGAAGCATAATAACTTGCAATGTATGAACCTTGAGTAGAGCTACATTAAGAGATTGATTTTCTAGCGGACTCACAGACCATTGGTATGAAATCTGCAATCCTCCCAGCGGTTACGGGATAACATTCTTTGTGGTGGTTACCAGAGCAGTCTAAGGATCAGCCCAGTAGATAAGAGGAGTATACTTAAGTGTAACCCTTGCTGATGTGCTGCATCTGGTTTAATCTCCACTCCATATCCTGGATGTTGAATTCTCAACCAGTCAAGCTATATCAAAATGAATCAAGTGAAAGAGTGATTTCATATTATCAAGTCATGTACCAGAATGTAACGTCTGCCACAGGTGGCTCTGATACAGCAATCTCCATGACCACCTTGGCTAGGTATTCTTTTCTCCAAACACTTTCATAGGTTGCATTAATATTCAGGCTGAGAAGTGTAGGACTTAATAAAAAGTGTAACGAATCACCAAAAAAAGCTGCAAAACATGCAGCCAGTAATATTGCTTTATCTATAAATATTGTTTTATCCTTTCTCAGGACTGAGAAGGAAGGGCATGAATATAGATTTAAACTTCCAGCAAACAATTTCTCCACTCCCACCAATTCCCCATTCTGACCTTTTACCTCTTCTCCTCTGCCTATTACTTCCCTCTCCTCCCCCCCAACCACTGGGGGCCCCTCCTCCCTCCCTTTCCACTCACTATCAGATATCTTCTTCTCCAACCCTTAGCCTTGCCCACCCACCTGGCTTCACCGATCACCTTCCAGCTGTCCTCTTTCCCCTCCCCCCACTTTTTCATTCTGGCTTCTTCCTTCTCAGTCCTGAAGAAGGGTCTCAGAAATGCCGACCATCTGTTCCATAGGTGCTGCCTGGCCTGCTGAGTTCCTCCAGCACTGTGTGTGTGCTGCTCTAGATTTCCAGCATCTGTGTAGACTTTCTTGTGTTTATGATTGATCCTTTTGTATGTCTTGAAATTATTGTGTATGTCCACAAAAAATGACTCTCGGTTTTTTTTTTACCGTGCCCATGGTCTGCTCTTTATCAAATTATGGTATTGCTTTGCACTGCTGTAACTATTATGTGGTTTTGTCAGTGTTAGTCCTCAGTTTGTCCTGGTTTTTTTTGTGTTATCACTCTGGAGGAACATTGTATCATTTCTTAACGCATGCATTTCTAAATGACAATAAACGAGGACTGAGTGTCCTCATAATTTAATCTAATATGGTAATATTTGTATACTTTGATAATAAACACTTTCAACTTTGAACTTATGCATATCTTTATGTACTTTATGTCTATCAATCTATGCAGAGTATATACAGTTACTTTTACATTGTATTTCATAGGATTGTTTTAATATTTATATTTATTGTGGGAATTTTGTATATTTTATGCTTACTGTTTTTTAAATTCTGTATTAGATACAGAGTAACAATCACGTTGTTCTCCTTTACACATATTCTTTTTGTGTGACTGTATTTTGCCAATATCTTGTATTTCTTTGCTATCTTATATGTGCTATATATGTCTTGTGCTGTGTATGACTGTTAGCATTGTGTTTTGCACCTTGGCCCTGGAGTAATGATGTTTCGTTTGATGTATTCATGGCTATTCATCTATGGTTGAATGACAATAAAATTGAACTGAGCTTGTAAACTGAAGAATGACAATAACAGTCTTAAATCTTGATCATGAATCTTTTAAATCTTTCACTCCATTATCTTAAGCTTATTATTTGATTAGTTCTTTTTTTACAGCTAATTCTGCCCATTTAGTTGATACATTCTGAAAAGTATCAAAACGTGCAATTTGGTTTCTGTCACTTTTTGTTTTATGCACATCCTGCAAGCTATAGAAAATGACAATCTTGGGTATTTGTCATGCTGTCTTATAATGTAGCGGAGTAGGGAGCAGATCCAGTCTGGTGAGAGTCGAGCTAGTTCTGTTTGCCACTCTGCAAGATTTACTCGGCTCTGCGCTGAACTGAGGTTGCGGCTGTGAACTGCTTCGGCTCTTTCTGGTCTCCATGTCTGAGATCTCCATGACTCTGCACTGAACTGATGCTGAGGCTGTGGTCTGTTGGGCTGCTTCAGACTCCGTGCCTGACGGCTCCACGATGTTCAGTCGGCTCTGCGCTCAACTGATGCCGATGCCATGGCTTGTTCCAGCTGCTCCGGTCTCCGTGTCTCTAGACTTACTTTTGTTCCAACTGCTCTTTGCTTACTTTTATAGCTTGCAAGATTTGATTCTTTCCTCTCTCTCCGCACATTGTATATTTAACAGTCTAATGGCTTCTTTTGGGTTGTTTGCGTTGTGGCTGCCTGTAAGGACATGAGTCTCAAGAATGTATAATTTCTGCATACTTTAATAATAAATCTACTTTGAACTTTTAATTTACTTACTTAATTTAAGTAATTTAAGGCAAATCATTAATTTTGCATTTTTGGAATTTGGAATACAAAGTCTGGCAATAATCGTGCTAAATAGAACACGTCTGCCAAAATTGACCGAGTGCTCCCAGTGCTAAGGAACCAAACCCATTAACAAGCACACATGAAAAACAGGCTCACACTCAAGTCTTTACAGGATTAGTGCTGAAAAATTACAATGGCACAAACTTTGGAAAAATTTAAAATAGCATGTTATCAAGACTCTCGGGTTTTTCTCCAGATCTAAGGCAATTATAATGTAAATTTAACAATAACATACTTATAACAAAATATCCCAGTGATACACTGGCTTAGTTGTGCTGCCCAAGTAGGACAATGTAAATTTGTATTATAATGAAGGAATAACACTGACTACAAAATCTGGAGCAAACTTAGTGCTCCACATTTCAGTGATTTCAGTGTGCATCATGCCATGCATTGCTGAAAGCCTTATTTACTTACCAGCTTGAGATTGACTGCAGGCTTGTTGGATCACATCAGTAAATGGATCATCTGGTTGGTTTAAACATGGCACATGTCAACAAGTGAGCTTTCCCAGTGTTCTCAAAATCTCAGACAGCTACGTCATGTGGTCGTGCATCTGCCTACAGTATAAATCTGCACATTTATGTCCCATTATTTCCACAAAGATGTATTAAACCACATCACACTGAATACTGGCAATTCTAGAACTCTCACCACAAGTTGAAGTAGAGCCATTTAATAACTTCTATCCATATTATGACCATTGATATAACAAATGGGAACCAATAGCTGATCATCTGAAACCATGAAAACTTATAAACAGGGTATAATTAGTCTAAATATGCTTGGAAAATATATTGTTCATTGCACTCACACTCATCAGGCTCTTAAAAAACCTGGCAGCGATTTACAAGCTTTCTAAAAGCTCAACCAAGAAAAACTGCAACCACTTTATGTTCCATCAAGGTACGTAATTCCTATTTCATTTTTATAACTAGCATGACAATAGAGGCCAGATTTTTCAAAGTACTTACTGCTAAGGTAACCTGACAAGAAAAGTGCTTGCCACGTTCCTGTCAAGCTGGCTTCGGTACCATTGTGCAAAATGGCTGGGAGTTTTCTTAAACAGGGAAATCACATTTCCTGAAGCTGCAATTTCCAGACGTCCTTCTTGTGAAAATGTTGCTCTCTCTTCATCTAACCACATAAGCTGTACACTAAAGTTTTATGGCTTTCAAGCAGTCAAGCTATATTAGGTTAGTCCTGACGAAGGGTCTCGGCCTGTAACGTCGACTGCACCTCTTCCTATAGATGCTGCTTGGCCTGCTGTGTTCACCAGCAACTTTGATGTACGTTGCTTAGGGTATATATCATGGTTACAGCCTAGATTATTAACGATATGTATTGGATTGCTTATTGAGATACAGCACAGAAATGGCCCTTCTGGCCCTCTGAGCCATGCCGCCCAGCAACCTCCCGATTTTAATCCTAGCCTTATCATGGAACAATTTACAATGACTGATTAACCTACCAAGCGGTACATCCTTGGACTGTAGGAGGAAACCAGAACACCCAGAGGAAACCCACGTGGTCCTGCAGAGAACATACAAACTCCTTACAGGCGGTGGCAGGATTGAACCCGGGTCACTGGTACCATAAAGCACTGTGCTAACCACTACGCTACCATGCCAATTCTTAAGGTGAGCCCCACAGATCCTGAGTATGTGATACAGAAGGTTACACCAGTATTGAGTTGGCCAGAGCCCCTCAACACTGAACCCAACAGATTTTGTTAGGTCACTGGGAGACCATTGAATTATAACATGACAGGAGCATATATCTATCACTAGACCGCCAAAAGTTGATCTTCTTTTGAATGCACATGCAGATAACCACGGGAAAATCCGTCCGTACCAGTAGGCACACCTACATGGAATGCTGTCACAAGAAAGTAGCATCCATCATCAAGGATCCCCAGTCTACAGGCCATTGCTGCCATTGGGAAGAAGGTACAGGAGCCTCAAGACCCACACCTCCAGGGTCAGGAACAGTTATTACCCTTCAACCATCAGGCTCCTAAACCAGCGTGGATATCTTCACTCACCTGAACACTGAGCTTAGTTCCACAACCTATGGACTCACTTACAATTCATGTTGTTTGTATTAAATATTAATAGTATTTTTTGTATTTGCAGTTTGTTGGTTGTTTGTCAGTCTTTTGTGTGTAGTTTACCATTGATTCTATTGCATTTTTATTGTTGCATGGTGAATGCTTGCAAGAAAATGAATCTCAGGGTTGTATATGATGATATATACTGTATCTATTGAAGGGCCTGTTTCACACTGTATCTTTAAATAAGAAATAAATAAGTTTGATATTAATGGTGAGTTACAAAGTCCTCCCTTGAATGTATCCATACGCACAATCTGCCTGTAATTAAGAGACATAACCTGTATATACATGCAATATCAAGCTCAGTTCATCGAAGCTTGTATGGTCTGGATGCCACTCCCTGCACCAGACCATTCTTTGCCACACAAACAACAACCAGAGATACCATCTAAACAGGGCAAGAAAGAAATAACTGCAAACTACCATGATTTGTATCTGTGTTGCTGACGGTTCACAACACTGGTATGCTCACAGACAGTGATCACCACATAATTTTCAGACTCTGTGAAATTCATGACAGAGTCTGAGAGGAGTAATGTGACGATGAAGGATGCACAGACCTCACCTCATCTTTACCTCGGCAGCCTCTGATGGAGGAACAACTGGCGTTGTGGGCTCCGCTCCTCCTGGGAGATGTTAATTAGCGGTGACTAAGTAGTGACACAGACACAGTGCGGTGGAAGTAATGGACATGGGTTCCATTATAACACTTAAGAAAAGTTTGGATAGGTACACGGATGAGAGGGGTTTAGAGGGATATGGTCCAGGTGTAGGTAGATGGGACTATGTAGAAAATCAGGTAGGCACGGACAAGATGGGTCGAAGGTCCTCTTTCTGTGCTATAGTACTCTTTGACTCTCTGGCTCAAATTTGAGTTGCAGGCAAGGTTAACAAGGAAAAATAACCTCAGGGCTGGCTGTAAAGGTGAGTGCCACCCCTGAAGTTTCGTCTCTGTGGCTCCTCCCAAGCTGCACAGAGATGGGGAAAATGCACAGGGAGCCCAGGGCACAGAATGGCCATCCATCTAATCACTCAAAAGGAACAGAGTGATGGGATATTGGAGCCCTTCCACGAGATATACAACATTCAAGGACATTTAAGATTCCTACCCAAAAAGCTGTGGTACGTCTGAAATACAAAAGCTTATTGTTGTAGCATGGATGAAATTACCAGAGAGACAGAGTCACTGGTGTGTACAAAGCAGCTTCTTTATTCGACACAACAAGGTACAGCAGGCTTCTCGAGATGCTTTCTGCAGAAAGGTCTGCTAGCTAAATGTGGGCTTGATATTTATATGCTAAACACAAAGGCAACCGCTACTTCAAAGTTATAGACAATACTTAGACAATGCTTCCTATTGAAGCTACATACAAACATCACACCTTCAGATTTCAACCTTTCCTTCTGACGCCAACATGTCTGGGTTGGTATCCACAGCCTTTAGGAATGTAAGTTAAGTCTACGATGCAATTAACACACATCAAAGTTGCTGGTGAACGCAGCAGGCCAGGCAGCATCTATAGGAAGAGGTGCAGTCGACGTTTCAGGCCGAGACCCTTCGTCGTCTCGGCCTGAAACGTCGACTGCACCTCTTCCTATAGATGCTGCCTGGCCTGCTGCGTTCACCAGCAACTTTGATGTGTGTTGCTTGAATTTCCAGCATCTGCAGAATTCCTGTTGTCTACGATACAATTATTTGGCATTTCCCGTGCTAACATAGAAGACAATTAATATTTATAATGTATAGGTGCTACTGTCTTCGAAACTACAGCATCAGGTCAAACTACCAGAAGCATCTGGTATTTGCACCTTTTAGGAAGCCCATTGTGGTGGACTCAATCCACAGTCCTTTGCCAAACAATTAAAATAGAAGTCTGGTGAAGTGTAAACAAATCATCTACCCAAAAAGAAATCCACTCTAACACTTATCAATACCTTTATTAATAAATGATTCATCAATTGAGTAAAGGGTCTCTATAATGGGCTGCCCACTACAGAAGTAACCGGAATTATGTCCATCTGCATTCTGTGGTTTCTGCCAGTTTAGCTCCATTTCTTCTCTGATTAATTTTCCTTTAAACTCCTCCAGTTCAGGGAGAACTGCTCCATCTCCTCATTTCTGGGACTACTCCCCTCTCCATGGCCATGGAAGCAAGAGATTGCAGATACAGAAATCTGAAACAAAAAACACGGCACTCAATGAACTCAATGGGTCAAGACCATAAGAACTTAATACATGAGAGTGGAATTAAGCCATTCAGCCCATCAAGTCATGGCCAATTTATTATCCCTTTCAACCCCATTTTTCTGCCTTCTCCTCATAAACTTTGACACCCTGGCTAATCAAGAACCTATGAACCTCTGCTTTAAATATACCCAATGGCTTGGCCTCCACAGCCATAGGTGGTAATGAATTCCACAGACTCACCATCCTCTGGCTCAAGAAATTCCTCCTCATCACTGCACTAAAGACAGCAGCAAGCAACGTGCGTGGAGAGAGAAGGATTAAGTCAATACTTTGGATAAAGACCTTGCCATCGTTACTAAAGCACAGGTGACCAGAATTGAATACAATGCTTTAACAGAAGGCCTAACTTGATTTATAATAGTTTATCATTATTTGCTGGCCTTGTACTCAATGTTTCTATTGATAAAGCCAAGGAAGTTGCACTGCCAAAGTCAAGGAACTATGTCTGTAAACTTCCAGAGCTCTTTGTTCCTGCACCTCTTTAAAATAAAACCGTTTTGTTTACATTGCCTCTTCTTATTTTTTCTTCCAAGATATATCATTTTGCACGTCTCTGCATTAAATTTCATGCTTACTCTGTCTTCTCATTTCACAGTCTGTCTATATTCTTCTGAAAACTTCTGAAGCATTTCCATTTCTCTAGTTCCAAAGGTGTGTTGAGTTAGAGTCATAGAGAGATGCCACCTTTGTTACTCCTTGAAGATGTCCTGGATGCTACGGAGGCTAGTGCCCATGATGGAGCTGACTGAGTTTACAGCCGTCTGCAGCTTATTTCAATCCAGTGCGGTAGGCCATCCCCCACCTCCTACCAGATGGGTATGCAGCCAGTTAGAATGCACTCCATAGTACACCTGTAGAAATTTGTGAGTATCTTTGATGACATACCAAATCTCCTCAAACTCCTCATGAAATATAGCTGCTATTGTGCCTTCTTTGCAGCTGCATTTTGGATCCAGATTAGAGATAGTGACACCCAGGAACTTCAAATTGCTCATTCTTTCCACTTCTGATCCCCTTTGAACACTGCTGTGTGCACCCTTGTCTTACCCTTTCTGAAGTCCACAAGTTCAGTTCTCTGATCTTACTGACTTGGAATGCAAGGTTGTTGTTGAGACACCACTCAACCAGCTGACATATTTCACTCCTGTGCACCGTCTTGTCACCATCTGAAATTCTGCCAACAATGGTTGTATCATCAGCAAATTTATAGATGGTGTTTGAGCTGTATGACTCCAGACATAAGGGCTCAGTTTTTTTCAAGAACAAGTTTGGGTACCATATGGTCTACAGTAGTTCATAATTCTGATGCTTTTATTGATAACAACTTTTAACAAAGCAGTATGGTAACATGGTGGTTAGCACGACACTTTACACTACCAGCAACCTGGATTCAATTCTCACCACTATCTGCAAAGAGTTTCTATCTTCTCCCCTTGACTGCTTAGGTTTCCTCCCACAATCCAAAGACGTACCGGTCGGTAGGTCAATTGATCATTGTAAATTGTTCCATGATTAGGCTGGGCTTAAATTGGGGGATTGACGGATGTCATAGCTTGACGACCATAAAACCATAAGACATAGGAGCAGAATTAGGCCATTCAGGCCATCGAGTCTGCTCTGTCATTCCATCATGGCTGATCCCAGATCCCACTCAACCCCATACACCTGAATCTTCTTCATAACCTATGATGACCTGACCGATCAGAAAACAATCAACTTCCGCCTTAAATATACCCACGGACTTGGTCTCCACCGCAGCCTGTGGCAGAGCATTCCATAGATTTACAACTCCCTGGCTAAAAAAATTACCTCTGTTCTAAAAGGTGACCTCTCAGTTTTGAGGCTGTGCCCTCTGTTTCTGGATACCCCACCAAAAGAAGCATCCTCTCCACATCCACCCTAGCTAGTACTTTCAACATTCTATAGGTTTCAAAGATCCCGCCGTATTCTTCTAAATTCCAATGAGTACAGGCCCAAAGCTGCCAAAGGCTCCTCAAATGTTAACCCCTTCATTCAGAATCATCCTTCTAAACTTCCTCTGGACTCTCTCCAATGACAACACATCCCTTCTGAGACATTGGGCTGAAAATTGTTGACAAAACTCCAAGTGCAGCCTGACTAGTGCACCACAAGTTCGTTCATACAGCCCTTTCAGACCTGCATTCTCCGCCCTTTTGAATTTTGCCTCTGTGGTACAATTTAACTCTTTGCTCTGTCTGCATTGGTAGCCAGTCATTGGCTTGACCTTCCTTACATTTATGTTACACTCATCATCTACTTGTAAACCTGCTGGCTCATCCTCAGCTCCATTATTCTGGTTCCCATCCTCCTGCTATATTAGATTAAACCACTCCCAACAGCTCTAGTAAACGTGCCCCTAAGAATATTGGTCTCCTCAGATTCAAGTGCAACTTTGAATGCAAGAAGGTTCTATTCCACGTTGTATCTCGATAAGTAAAAATAAAATCACATTTTCTATTTTCACAGAAAGAGGCCCTCCTCCATTGGCTTGGGTTGGCCATGGATGTTGCTTCCCAGTCTACACAATACGTAAGCCAATACACAAGCCAGGGCAGTACAATATGGAAAGCAAGCTAGCCCTCTCCATGCAGCTAATGAGTCTAATGAGTCCAAGGGAGCTTCAGAGATTGATGCATTTTAGCACCAGTAGCATCACTGGAGTTGTCAGTCAACATTGATCTCAATGTCGGGCTACCCTAGGGACTCCAGCTCCAGGTTTGTCCTTGGAGTTTACTCCTGAAGGCTTCCCCATGAGACGGTACAGCAGCAAGGCAGTGGAGGTTCGATATTAGAGTTTTCCTTTTCCTAGATGAGCTGCCAACCAAGGCTGACGAGCTTTCTCTGGATTTAAGGCGCCAGTAACCCGCCTTTGCCCCTTGTTCTGTCAGTGGAAACAGTTCCACTGGGCTTAGTGGCTAATCCATACATGAAGGCCAGGAAACAACAGGAATTCTGCAGATGCTGGAAATTCAAGCAACACACATCAAAGTTGCTGGTGAAAACAGCAGGCCAGGCAGCATCTCTAGGAAGAGGTACTGACGAAGAGTCTCGGCCTGAAACGTCGACTGTACCTCTTCCTAGAGATGCTGCCTGGCCTGCTGCATGAAGGCCTGGAACTGGACTTGGTTGCCAGGGGCTATTTGAGTCCCTTTACACAATTGACATATAAAAGCACATACTGTGGATAATTAATGTGAATAACACCAGAACTCATGCTTATATTATGATGTAATATCCTATAAATAACCAATAAGCAGTTTTCCTTATTTGGAAGTGGAATGAAATGCCATGGTCTAGAAAGAACTTAGAAAGTCAACTATTTAACGCCTAATTTGAATTCTTGACGCTCGCAAAAGTGTTGGCAGAGCAATGCCTACCTGGCAAGTCTTTAACAGTGCACAGTTCTAAGTACTTCTGTACATAAAAAAGGATTAAACGTAGTGTTCAGAGAAATTATAAGTAGAGTTGTGAAATCCTTTGCACTCACCTCTCTGCAATGATCTCCAAATACAATCCACATTGGCTATTTTTTTGCTGATTTTTCATCAATTTCACAAACTCTGGCTAGACCACATGTGGAACATTGTAGTCAGTTCCAGCGGCATAATTTTAAGGTAATTGGAAGAAATAAGTGGAGATATCAGAAGTGTACACAGAGAGCGGTGGGTGTATGGAATGCACAGCCAGGGGTATTGGTAGAGGCAGATACATTAGAACATTCAAGAAACACTTAGATGTGGATGGGAAGGTTTAGACTCACATGGATGAAAGAAAAATGAAGAGCAATGTGGAAGGGAAGGATAGATTGATCTTAGAGTAGTTTAAACGTTTGGTACAACATCGTGATACAAGGGGTCCCTGCTGTGCTGTAATGGTCCATGTTCTATGTTCTATTTCTGTTCAATCTTGCTCTGTGATTTGTGCTTTAGGAAGCTGCTTTCTATTTGTTCAATGAAGATCATCGAGGATTACAGATCTCAAGTGACTGGCCACAGAACATAGGCTTAACACACAAACTGGAAGTTTACAGGACCCACGGGAAGTCCTTTTCTCAGCCTCCTTCCATATTAGCTGTCCCCACTAGTTCAGGGGTGTGCTAAATGAAAGGCACATTACTAAGGCACCTGCAGTTTGATTGATAAAGATAGTGGATAAGTATGTGATGGGTTTGTGGTGCACAGAGCAATGATTCAGGCTGGTGGTGCACTTGCACATACGATTAATTTGCAAAGGTAGTGATTAACATGAAGTATAGGGTTTGTTTTTGGTATTGAACCTGCACCTCTTTCTCCCAGGTCTCCAGAACACTTTTTGAAAATCTTTTCCATTCAGTAAATACAAGATATTCTGCAGATGCTGAAAATCTCGAGCAACACACACAAAAAGCTGGAGGAACACATCAAGCCAGGCAGCATCTATGGAGGGGAATGAACAGTCAACATTTTGGGATGAGACTCTTTATCAGGACAGGAAGGAGGCAGACCACCTTATGTGTAGAATGTTGATCCACATATTCCACAGCAAGAATGAATCTCTCCTGAATTAACTGCAAGCAAACAGTAAGTACTAGAGCATGACTTCAAGTCAGTTTTGAAATCTTCTGTTCTGCTGTATCCACTCACATGTGAAGTCCTTGTAGATTCTTCAGAATAAATGATAGAGTGTGGCGGGGTCTTGTCAAAATATCTTAAGGAAGTCTTAGAGCACCTCAGCACAGCAACATTGCCAATGGCTTGAAATGAAGAGTATCCCCTCAAGTGGTGAGTATCCTTTAAGCAATTGAGAAGAAACCTGCAGATGCTGCTTATCTGAAACAAAAACGGAGAAGGATGGAAATGGTCAGCAGGTCAGTCAGCATCAGTGGAGAGAGCAACACAGTTGATGTTTCAGTTCAAGTACTCATCAAAAAAGTGGAAAACTGAGAAGGTAGGAATATTTTAAGGTGTGGAAGAAACTGAATGCAGAACTATAGCAATTACTGTTTGCGGTGGAGGATAAATGCGTGGCTGAGGGATTGGAGCAGGGGGCAGGGATTCAAGTTTTTGGATCATTGGGACCTCTTTTGGCGCAGGTGTGACCTGTACAAAAAGGACGGGTTACACTTAAACCCTAGGGGGACCAATATCCTGGCAGGGAGATTAGCGGGGGCTACTGAGGTGACTTTAAACTAGAATGGTTGGGGGGTGGGAATCAAATTAAAGCGGCTAGGTGTGAGGAGGTTAGTTCACAACAGAGAGATGGGAACCAGCGCAGAGAGACAGAGGGGTGTAAAGTGAGCGTAGAAGCAAAAAGTACAAAGGGGAAAAGTAAAAGTGGCAGGCCGACAAATCCAGGGCAAGCATTAAAAAGGGCTAAGAGAGTTGTAAAAGAGCGCCTGAAGGCTTTATGTGTCAATGCAAGGAGCATTCGTAATAAGGTGGATGAATTGAAAGTGCAGATTGTTATTAATGATTATGATATAGTTGGGATCACAGAGACATGGCTCCAGGGTGACCAGGGATGGGAGCTCAACGTTCAGGGATATTCAATATTCAGGAGGGATAGACATGAAGGAAGGGGAGGTGGGGTGGCGTTGCTGGTTAAAAAAGAGATTAACGCAATAGAAAGGAAGGACATAAGCCGGGAAGATGTGGAATCGATATGGGTAGAGCTGCGTAACACTAAGGGGAAGAAGACGTTGGTGGGAGTTGTGTACAGGCCACCTAACAGTAGTAGTGAGGTCGGAGATGGTATTAAACAGGAAATTAGAAATGTGTGCAATAAAGGAACAGCAGTTATAATGGGTGACTTCAATCTACATGTAGACTGGGTGAACCAAATTGGTAAAGGCGCTGAGGAAGAGGATTTCTTGGAATGTATGCGGGATGGTTTTTTGAACCAACATGTCGAGGAACCGACTAGAGAGCAGGCTATTCTGGACTGGGTTTTGAGCAATGAGGAAGGGTTAATTAGCGATCTTGTCGTGAGAGGCCCCTTGGGTAAGAGTGACCATAATATGGTGGAATTCTTCATTAACATGGAGAGTGACGTAGTTAATTCAGAAACAAAGGTTCTGAACTTAAAGAGGGGTAACTTTGAAGGTATGAGACGTGAATTAGCTAAGATAGACTGGCAAATGACACTTCAAGGATTGACGGTGGATATGCAATGGCAGGCATTTAAAGGTTGCATGGATGAACTACAACAATTGTTCATCCCAGTTTAGCAAAAGAATAAATCAAGGAAGGTAGTGCACCCGTGGCTGACAAGAGAAATTAGGGATAGTATCAATTCCAAAGAAGTAGCATACAAATTAGCCAGAGAAAGTGGCTCACCTGAGGACTGGGAGAAATTCAGAGTTCAGCAGAGGAGGACAAAGGGCTTAATTAGGAAGGGGAAAAAAGATTATGAGAGAAAACTGGCAGAGAACATAAAAACGGACTGTAAAAGCTTTTATAGATATGTAAAAAGGAAAAGACTGATAAAGACAAATGTAGGTCCCCTGCAAACAGAAACAGGTGAATTGATTATGGGGAGCAAGGACATGGCAGACCAATTGAATAATTACTTTGGTTCTGTCTTCACTAAGGAGGACATAAATAATCTTCCAGAAATAGTAAGGGACAGAGGGTCCAGTGAGATGGAGGAACTGAGCGAAATACATGTTAGTAGGGAAGTGGTGTTAGGTAAATTGAAGGGATTGAAGGCAGATAAATCCCCAGGGCCAGATGGTCTGCATCCCAGAGTGCTTAAGGAAGTGGCCCAAGAAATAGTGGACGCATTAGTGATAATTTTTCAAAACTCGTTAGATTCTGGACTAGTTCCTGAGGATTGGAGGGTGGCTAATGTAACCCCACTTTTTAAAAAAGGAGGGAGAGAGAAACTGGGGAATTATAGGCCGGTTAGCCTAACGTCGGTGGTGGGGAAACTGCTGGAGTCAGTTATCAAAGATGTGATAACAGCACATTTGGAAAGCGGTGAAATGATCGGACAAAGTCAGCATGGATTTGTGAAAGGAAAATCATGTCTGACGAATCTCATAGAATTTTTTGAGGATGTAACTAGTAGAGTGGATAGGGGAGAACCAGTGGATGTGGTATATTTGGATTTTCAAAAGGCTTTTGACAAGGTCCCACACAGGAGATTAGTGTGCAAACTTAAAGCACACGGTATTGGGGGTAAGGTATTGGTGTGGGTGGAGAATTGGTTAGCAGACAGGAAGCAAAGAGTGGGAATAAACGGGACCTTTTCAGAATGGCAGGCGGTGACTAGTGGGGTACCGCAAGGCTCAGTGCTGGGACCCCAGTTGTTTACAATATATATTAATGACTTGGATGAGGGAATTAAATGCAGCATCTCCAAGTTTGCGGATGACACAAAGCTGGGTGGCAGTGTTAGCAGTGAGGAGGATGCTAAGAGGATGCAGGGTGACTTGGATAGGTTGGGTGAGTGGGCAAACTCATGGCAGATGCAATTTAATGTGGATAAATGTGAAGTTATCCACTTTGGTGGCAAAAATAGGAAAACAGATTATTATCTGAATGGTGGCCGATTAGGAAAAGGGGAGGTGCAACGAGACCTGGGTGTCATTATACACCAGTCATTGAAAGTGGGCATGCAGGTACAGCAGGCGGTGAAAAAGGCGAATGGTATGCTGGCATTTATAGCGAGAGGATTCGAGTACAGGAGCAGGGAGGTACTACTGCAGTTGTACAAGGCCTTGGTGAGACCACACCTGGAGTATTGTGTGCAGTTTTGGTCCCCTAATCTGAGGAAAGACATCTTTGCCATAGAGGGAGTACAAAGAAGGTTCACCAGATTGATTCCTGGGATGGCAGGTCTTTCATATGAAGAAAGACTGGATGAACTGGGCTTGTACTCGTTGGAATTTAGAAGATTAAGGGGGGATCTGATTGAAACGTATAAGATCCTAAAGGGATTGGACAGGCTAGATGTGGGAAGATTGTTCCCGATGTTGGGGAGGTCCAGAACGAGGGGTCACAGTTTGAGGATAGAGGGGAAGCCTTTTAGGACCGAGATTAGGAAAAACTTCTTCACACAGAGAGTGGTGAATCTGTGGAATTCTCTGCCACAGCAAACTGTTGAGGCCAGTTCATTAGCTATGTTTAAAAGGAAGTTAGATATGGCCCTTGTGGCTACAGGGGTCAGGGGGTATGGAGGGAAGGCTGGGTTCTGAGTTGGATGATCAGCCATGATCATAATAAATGGCGGTGCAGGCTCGAAGGGCCGAATGGCCTACTCCTGCACCTATTTTCTATGTTTCTATGAAAGCAGTGGATGTGCTGTTTTAGGATCTTCAGAAGCCATTGATACAGTCCCACATAATAGTTAGATGGTGGTGCATGATGACTACAGAAGTACACAAGACTTCAAGATTCAAGATTCAAGTTTATTTATCACTTGTATATCAATCAGCCATTTTAATGAACAACCAATTCACCTGACGGTCTGCAAGTATCTGCCAGGGTCACCACACATTCCGGCACTAATACAGAAAGACCACAATCCTCAGCAGAATATGCAGAACACAATAAACAACAAAACAACAGCAGCCAAACAAGCCCTGTTCCTCCCTCCCACCCACACACATACGCGGTCCGTTAACCAGGACAGGCCTTTAGCGTCAACTATTCACAACACAAATCAAGTAATGCTTTGTAGCAGAGAAAAGAGAATCACAGAGGCAATTGGTGGAGGACTAGGAAATGTTGACACACGTAGAGAGCTGACACACCAGTTACTGAAAACAAACATGCAGGTAAATATCTTGATTGCAAAATGTTTTGAGTGAAGAAGCAAGGACATCTTATGACATTTTATACTAGACCTCAGTGATACCCCAACCAGAGAACTGATCTCCTTACCCAAGAGTGGATCTACTTGCCATGGGAGGGATACACATACTGACTCATGGTACGACACTTAGGAGAGAGGTAAGAAGAATATGATCCTGATTCAGGCAAAAGAGATCAGTGTTGATGAGCAAAACAATTGTCAGGAACAGAGAGGGCCAAAGGAACACACACAAAACGCTGGAGGAACTCAGCAGGCCAGGCAGTATCTACGGGAAAGAGTACAGTCGATGCCTTGGCTGAAACATCAACTGTGCTTTTTTCCATAGATGCTGCCAAGTCTGCTGAGTTCCTACTGCAGTTTGTGTGTGCTGCTTGGATTTCCAGCATCTGCAGATTCTCTCCTGTTTGAGGGTGGGTCAAAGGATCCCTTACTGTGCTTTATGACTCTATTAGACAGAGACTGTGATTGATTTTGAAGTAAAGGCAACAGGAAGATATAAATTAGGTCAAGATCTGATAGGCCATGATGATATTGAATGGCAGAGCCAATCTGATGGGCTAAATTTTCTTATTTGAAGAAATTTATGGAACAAAACCATATCTTTTGTTTTCACAATTGGCACAAAAAAGAACATACTATGGATAATTAATGTGGAAAAACTCCAGATTTCATACACGTTTCTGATGTCATAAAATGTAGATCAGATAAGAATAAACATGTGGATAAAATGTAGAGGAAAGGATGGAGAGGAAGGGAGAGTGTCAGTGATAGAGAACAGATGAAATTTGTCAAGGTAACAATTATTTCGAAAAGCAAAAGCTGGAACAAGTTGACATAGAGACAAATTGGAACATCAATAAAAACAAAGCTGCATCCACATCTGTGAAAATAAATTGTTAAACTCATCATTAAAGTCCATGGGTTATAATATACTCTGGGCATTACTGGAGCTGTGTATAAACCAAAGACAGAACAATCAGGGCAGGATTGGAATGGACAATCCATAGTTTCAGGCAATTGAAAGGCAGGAGGGCTTACAAGGAAGGAACAGAGAACAAAATATCAGATGGCAACAGGAGTTGGTAAGTAATAGCTTATCCCTAAGAAATTAATCTGCTTAAGTGAAGCTTCCCAAATCCATCAAAATAGATTGGATAGTTATATCCCGGAGGGGGATAAAACAAATGTTAGAGTGGCAAGCCAAACCCAATAGATCTCTGCAGTACTTGCCCAAAAGTGGAAGGAGCAGTCCAAGTACCCAAACTCACTGTCTCCCCATTTGCAATGCAAGATCATAAAACATAGAAGCAGAGTTAGGCCATCCAGCCCATCGACTCTGCTCCGCCATTCCATCATGGCCGATTTATTATCTCTCTCACCCCCATTCTCCTGACTTCTCCCTGTAACCTCTGACATCCTGACACATCAACCTCTGCTTTAAATATGTACTCAATGACTTGGCATCCACAGCTGCCTGTAGCAATGAATTCCACAGCTTCACAAGCTTCTGACTAAAGAATTCCACCTCATCCCTGATCTAAAGAGACATCCTTCTATTCTGAAGCTGTGCCCTATGGTCCTAGACTCCCCCACTATGAAAAATATCTTTTCAATGTCCACTCTACCTAGGCCTTTCAATATTCAATAGGTTTCAGTGAGATGCCCCCTCATTCTTCTAAACTCCAGTGAGAACAGGCTCAGAGCCATCAAACACTCCTCATACATTAACCCTTTCTTTCCCCACAGCCATTCTTGTTAACCTCCTGTGGCCCTTTCCAATGCCAACACATCCTTTCTTAGATAAGGATGGTGGTTGGTAAGTTGATGGAGAAAATCCTGAGAGGCAGGATTTATGAACATTTGGAGAGGCATAATACCATTAGGAATAGTCAGCATGGCTTTGTCAAAGGCAGGTCCCTCCTTACGGGCCTGATTGAATTTTTTGAGGATGTGACTAAACACATTGATGATGGTAGAGTTGTAGATGTAGTGTACATGGATTTCAGCAAGGCATTTGATAAAGTACCCCCATGCAAGGCTTATTGAGAAAGTAAGAAGGCATGGGATCCAAGGGGACATTCCTTTGTGGATCCAGAACTGGCTTGCTGACAGAAGGCAAAGAGTGGTTGTAGATGGGTCATATTCTGCATGGAGGTCAGTGACCAGTGGTGTGCCTTAGGGATCTGTTCTGGGACCCTTACTCTTTGTGATTTTCATAAATGACCTGGATGAGGAAGTGGAGGGATGGCTTATTAAATTTGCTGATGACACAAAGGTTGGGGGTGTTGTGGATAGCGTGGAGGGCTGTCAGAGGTTACAGAGGGACATCAATAGGATGCAAAACTGGGATGAGAAGTGGCAGATAGAGTTCAACCCAGGTAAGTGTGAGGTGGTTCATTTTGGTAGGTCAAATATGATGATAGAATATAGCATTAATGGTAAAACTCTTGGCAGTATGGAGGATCAGAGGGATCTTGGGGCCCGAGTCCATAGGACACTCAAAGCTGCTACACAGGTTGACTCTGTGGTTAAGGAAGCATACGGTGCATTGGCCTTCATCAACCATGGGATTGAGCTTAAGAGCCGAGAGGTAATGTTACAACTATATAGGACCTTGGTCAGACCCCACTTGGAGTACTGTGCTCGTCCTGGTCACCTCACTACAGGAAGGATGTGGAAACCATAGAAAGGGTGCAGAGGAGATTTACAAGGATGTTTAAAAATGCAAACACGAGGAATTCTGCAGATGCTGGAAATTCAAGCAACACACATCAAAGTTGCTGGTAAACGCAGCAGGCCAGGCAGCATCTCTAGGAAGAGGTACAGTCGACAGTCGCCGTACAGAGATGCTGCCTGGCCTGCTGCGTTCACCAGCAACTTTGATGTGTATTACAAGGATGTTGTCTGGATTGGGGAGCATGTCTTATGAGAATAGGTTGACTGAACTTGCCCTTTTCTCCTTGGAGCGATGGAGGATGAGAGATGACTTGATGGAGGTGTACAAGATAATGAGAGGCATTGATCATGTGGATAGTCAGAGGCTTTTTCCCAGGGTTGAAATGACTAGCACAAGAGTTTTAAGGTGCTTGGAATTAGGTATAGAGTAAATGTTGGGGGTAAGTTTTTTACGCAGAGAGTGGTGAGTACATGGAATGGGCTGCCAGCAACAGTGGTGGAGGCGGAAACGATAGGGTATTTTAAGAGGCTCCTAGATAGGTACATGGAGCTTAGAAAAATAGCAGACTATGGGTAAGCCTAGGTAGTTCTAAGGTAAGGACATGTTTGACACAGTTTTGTGGGCCAAAGGGCCTGTATTGTGCTGTAAATTTTCTATGTTCTATGTTCTATAAGGGCCCTAAAACTGTTCACAACACTCCAACTTCTGGCCAATGTCTTGTCAAGTAGCCAGGGCCTAGAGAATATATAAAGATGAACTTTCACCTGGATTTTCAGAAGGCTTTTAAAATGGTGCAATATTCGGTCATTAATTAAAATTACAGCATACTGGATTAGGTATGGTATAATCCAGTGGATTGAGGATTAGTTAACAGTCAGAGAGTTGGGAGATGGAATGGACAGGTCATTTTTATGTCTGGAGACTGTAAATAAGCAGTAATGCAGGGACCATCATTGTATCTGTTCACAATATACAGTACTGTGCAAAATAGATAGATAGATAGATAGATAGATATACTTTATTGATCCCGAGGGAAATTGGGCTTCATTACAGCCACACCAACCAAGAATAGAGCATAAATATAGCAATACAAAAACCACAAACAATCAAACAACAAAGTGCAAACTATGCCAGATGGAAAATAAGTCCAGGACCAGTCTATTGGCTCAAGGTGTCTGAACCTCCACGGGAGGAGCTACAAGTTCGATGGCCACAGGCAGGAACGACCTCCCATGCCGCCCAGTGTTGTATCTCGGTGGAATATGGCCGAAGTCCAACAGTAAAAAGTTCAGTATCCAGTCTACAAACACGTTCCTCGATCGTAATATGACCCGGATTGCACTATCTGTTGTTAACCAGAACAGTAAGCACCCAACTCCTTCACACTTACTGCTCTCAGTGAACTTCTGGTCAGCCCGAACGGTCTGGAAACCGTCCATGCAGAAGTTTTGATCGGGTATGTCCTCGTGCAGCCCCGTTCCAGTGAAACACATAACACTGCACTCCCAAAATGTTCTCTGACGCCTGGCTAGCGCCGTGAACTCGTCCATTTTATTACCCACAGAACTCCTCTTCTCCATAAGTGTCTGTTGTCTCGACCCGGTCCTCCTTCCTCGACATTGTGATCCCCCTCTGCATCCTCTGTGTGTTTTCCTCCAGATTTCAGCAGGGGTATTCACCGCTCTGCTCGCTAAACCGGCCGGCATAAGCGCAATCAGCTGGTCCCTGGAATATACAATGCGACCATGCTTCTGTCCCGCTAATGAGACGTGTCGGAATGTAACTATTTCCAGCGCTAAAAACACAAATATAGCTGATGTTCCTAAGACTTTTGCACAATACTGTATTGTGACGAAGTCCTGAAGAAGGGTTCTAGCCCAAAATGTTGACTGATCGTTTCCACAGATGCCGCCTGACCTGCTGAGTTCCTCCAGCGTGTTGTGAGTGTTACTGTATTTGTCAACTTGGAGTGGAGAGTGAGGTTGTAAATCTGATGGGAGCAAGGGATATTGGGAATGGGGAGGGTGGAGCACCATGGGGCGGAGGGGGAGCACCGCGGGGGGGGGAGGGGTGAGCACCACGGGAGGGGCATGGGACGGATGGCAGGGGAGTACCAGGGGCTGGGGATGGAGAGACACCAAGCAAGGTCCATTGATTCCAAACAATTAGTTTATTGGTCATTACAGAATGTCTCTCTGATGCTCCCCATGCACTCTCCTCACTCTTCCCCTTTTCCCAGCAATGATTGCCCTCTCCCTGGCCCCTTCCCACTCTCAATCCACAAAAGAGACCGATATCAGAATCAGGTTTAATATCACCAGCTTGTGTCATGAAATGTGTTGGTTTTGTGGCAGCAATACAATGCAATACATAGTAATAGAGAAAAAACTTTGAATTACAGAAAATATATATAATAATTAAATTACATAAGTAGTGCAAATAAAAATAAAAAACTAGTAAGGTAGTGTTCATGGGTTCAAAGTCCATTCAGAAATCGGACTCTGAGTGTGTCCCTTCGGCCTGCTGTACCTCCTACCTTGATGGTAGCAATATTAACAGGGCATGACCTGGGTAGTAGGGTCCATAATGATGGACGCTGCCTTTATGAGGCATCGTTCCTTGAAGATGTCCTGGATAATGTGGAGGCTAGTGCCCATGATGGAGCTAAGTTGACAACTCTCTGCAGCTTATTTCAGACCTGTGCAGTAACAACCCCCCCACCCCCACCCTGTCCCCACACTAATTATAACCTGTGAATATTTGCTGATAAGTGCACGGGCAAAAAAAAATAATTATTTAACTTTGATTGTACAGACTATTTTACAAGCAGTGGGAGGTAGAAATGAGTTACTATTCCGAGAGACTGTGTGTCCTTAACAATGAAGGACTGAAAAGTGATTTGACAGTAGAGTAAACAACTAGAAAGGTAAACAACACAATGACCTTTATTAAATAATGATTCAAAGAAATAAAGAGATTAAGAATTAAAAGCATCTTACTGAGATTTTACAGCATCTTGGTAAGACTGCTTCTGGAATGTTTTACACTGGTCTGATGAGCATATCAAACACTTGTGAAAGAGAGAATGCAATGATGATTGATTACATTGGATGCTGGTGTGTGTGGGATTGCCCTATGAGGAGAGATTAAGTTGACAGGCTGTGCTCTGTCCTGCTGCAAAGAATGAGAGGTGATCTCATCGGCATGTACAAAATTCTTATGGTGGGTGCATGACACCACAGATTTTCTCCAGACCTGGTGTTTCAAACCAGGCATCACTGTCTCAAAATATGGGATCAACCATTCAGATTTGAGATAGGAAGACATTTCTTCATTCAGAGGAATTTTGAATTCTCCACCCTGGGCATGGAGGCCCAGTCACTGAGTCTATTGAAGTAAATGCTTGGAAGTTATCGGAATTTTATGGGATTCAATGAATGTGTGGTTAGCCAAGATAAAAGATTAGCTAGTTAATAGCTGAAAGGCTATAATGGGACAGAATGGCCTATTGCTACTTTTACATCTCATGTTGTTGTACTAAACATGTCAATTTCAGAGACCTCCTTTACAAACCAAAAACATAGCATTGTAGACTCATTAAAAAAGTACAGCACAGAAGCAGACTCTTTGGCCCATCTAGTCTGTACCAAACCATTTAAACTGCCTACTCCCATCGACCTGCACCAGGACCATTGCCCTTCATACCCCTACCATCCACGTAACTATCCAAACTTCTCGTAAACATTGAAATCGAGCTGGTATGTACCACTTATGCTGGCAGCTCATTCCACCCTCTCACAACCCTCTGAGTTAAGAGGTTTCCCCTCATGTTTCCCTTAAACATTTCACCTTTCAACCTCAACCCATGACCTCTGGTTGTAGTCCCACGCAACCTAAGTGGGGAAAGCCTGCTGGCATTTACCCTATCTATACCGCTCGTCATTTTGTATACCTCTTTCAAGCAGCGATTTGTTTCACCAAAAAAAACTCAGCGATTCCTACATGGATGTAAAAACTCAGTCACTGCAAGACTAATTTCAGAAATAAAAATTAGAAAGTCTTGCCGAAGACAGTCCTGCTGAAGGGTCAATGCTGAGTTCCTCCGGCATTTTGTGTGTGTTGCTTGGATTTCCAGCATCTGCAGGTTTTCTCTAGTTTAAAGTGTCTGGTCATAATAATTCAAGCATTCATGGAGGAAGATTAGAAGTTAACAATGTACTGTAGACTAGTGCTTATTAAGAAACCTCACAGCCTGGGACATACCTTCTTCTCATTACTACAATCAGGGAGGAGGCACAGGAACCCGAAGAAGTCAACCTTTGAGAAACAGCTTCCTCCTCTCCACTATCAGGTTCCTGAATGGTCTAGGAAACCATGAACGCTACCTTACTATTCCTCTTTTATACTACTTGTTTATTTTACTTTTTCTTATTACTTATAATATTTTAATGTCCTGCACTATACTGCAGCCACAAAGTGCTAATTTACCTGACTCTTGTAAAATTGCTCAATTTCTTTCTTGCACTGAAGTATTTACCTGTTTTTGGTTTACAGCAGCAAGTTTCCTAAGTAAATACAAAAACTGGCACAAGTGTTCAGCTATTCTGATCCGTCACGTTTCATCCTGTTTACTAGTCATATCCTATCTTGATAAGTCATAGTTTTCACATTGTCTGAGTGGTCCATTCATCCATGATATCCTGTGCCAGAACATTGTATGTTCACATCCTAGATGCAGTTGTGAGTTCTTTACAAAAGGATTTTCCCACAAGAACTACTTACTGCAAAAGTACAGGATGTTACTATCATTTACATACTCTGTCTTTGGGAATAGAGAACGGTGACCTGGCCAAGTCAAAATGAATTTTAAATCTATTTCCAAGGTACTTTCCTTACTCTTGTATTAGTAATGCAAAGACACAAATGAAAATGGATTCAGAATCAGATTTAATATCACAGGCCTATGTTGTGAAATTTGTTAACTGAGCAGTAGCAGTACAATGAAATATTTGATAGGTACAGGAAAAAAATTAATTACTGTAAGTATACATGTACATTAAATACTTATGGTAGTGCAAAAACAGAGATAATGAAAAAAAGTGATTGGTAGTGTTCATGGGTTCTATGTCCATTTAGGAATCGGATGGCAGGGATGATAGAGGTGAAGAAACTGTTCCTGAATCACTGAGTGTGTAGATTCTGGCTTCTGTACCTCCTACCTGATGGTACCATTGAGAAAAGGGCATGTCCTGGGTGATGTGTCTCCTTAATAATGGACGACACCTTTTTGAGGCACTTCTCCTTGTAGATGTCTTGGATACTATAGAGGCTAGTACCCATGATGGAGCTGACTAATTTTACATATCTTTGTAGCTTCTTTTGATCCTGTGCCATAGAACCCCCCCCCCCCACCCCATACCAGATGTCGATGTAGCCCTTCAAAATCCTCTCCACGGAGAGATGCTAGAAATGATGCATTCAAATTTGCAACTATAATGTGCATCAGAGAATGCATCATACATGAGCTCAAAAGCCAGTGACTTCTCAATGCCTTTGCAATATTAGTTCTAATCTAGAATAAAAGTATACTGGAATTAAAATTAAGGTTTTATGTTCAAAATACTTTTCAAGTCAATTCTAGCCAATTTTTACAGAAGCAGCATTGAGAGTATCCTGACCAGCTGCATCCTTATCTGGTATGGGAATTGCAAGGCATCTGACTGCAAAGCCTGACAAAGGATTTTGTGGACTGCTGAAGGGATCATCGGGGTCTCTCTTTCATCCTCAGAGATATTTATCAGGACCGCTGTGACACAAGGACATTGCCATTGTCAAGGATCCCTCCCATCCATCTTACAATCTTTTTGACCCACCAGTATCAAGACAAGCACTGTTAGGATGGGAAACAGCTTCTTTCCTCAGGCCTCAGGACTATTGTACTCCCTGCCACCACCCTGGTCTCAACTTATGAAGTGCCAGTAGCATTATACTGTTCAAGTTGGAGGGGGAGAAGATGGCAGCGCGACGGCAGCGCGCATGGCCTCTCCGGTGAATGATATCTGTAATCTGTCAAATAGGGTACCGTGCACAATTCTGATTTGATGGAGACAGACGTGAGAGTACGGAGGAACACCTGGAGAAACTTCTGAAATGCCCGCTTCACTGCCGCTGCTACTGTGTGGTAACTGGAATCTCCGGAGCAGAAGGCCCTGAATCCTCGGCTTTGCTTGTTTCAGCGGCCGGGCGAGGTCGAAGGCGCTCAGCAGAGGATGGCACTCGGGAGGCTGTATCAGAGGGACTGGTCGGAGGCTCGAAGTTTTCAGACGGACGGACTCAGTGTCGGCTGTGGTCGGCTGCTTCCAAGGCATCGACAAGTTGACGGTGCCTGGAGGTTTATGGCAGGGAGTTTCTCCCTTTTGCCGCCTGCTATCAGGGACTCGGGAGTCAATTGACTCGGGGACTTTGAGACTTTTTTTTACCGTGCCCATGGTTTGTTCTTCATCAAATTATGGTATTGCTTTGCACTGTTGTAACTATATGTTATAATTACGTGGTTCTGTCAGTGTTAGTCTTTGGTTTGTCCTGTTTTTCTGTGATATCACTCTGGAGAAACATTTTATCATTTCTTAATGCATGTATGCATTTCTAAATGACAATAAAAGAGGACTGAGTGTTCTCATAATCTAAGTTTTAGTCATAAGTGCACCTTAAGCTAAATGTCAATCTTCTGGAATATATTTTATTATTCTTTAATTTATTTGTGGTAATATTACTTTATGTGTTGTGTGTGAGTTATATGTACAGTGCTGTGCACCTTTGGAGAAATGTTGTTTTGTTTGGGGGTGTACATGTGTACAGTTGAATGACAATAAATGACAATAAATTTGAACTTGAACTTAATGACTTAGTGCCAAAGCAGTTACTAGGAACTCTTTTACTCCTTCTCCAAAATAACCCTGTGTTGTCTAATCAGCCCATTCCAGAGCCACTATCCTCCATGCCAAAGCAAAATAAGAGTCTTATCTCCTCACCTGGAGCACCCATGCTGAATAAACAAATTCACTTTATTGCACTGATTTGAAACAGGTTTTTTGGCTCTTGAATTAGGCAAACTTCAAGATCTGAACTGCCCTTGTTCCACTGGTGGGAAAAAGCCAAAAGAATTTCAGATCCAGAAGTTAGAACACACACCCCTTAAAAGTGCTGACTGATTTAAGGTCATTTGTGCGATCAGCAATTTGTTAAGGTATATTTCTTACAACAATATTTGTTCAAAATTTAATTTTTAGCAAAAATTTTATCTTTGTAATGGTCAAAAGATTGTTGGTATTTGCTTTAGAAAGTGAGATAGGTCACTCAGCTAAGGCTCCAATTTGAATGAGTCAGGCCAGGCTTTAGCACCACCCCCTCAATTGCTATGTGTCCAGTTAGGCAAGGTTATTTATCTTCATGATGGGATGAACTCTTGGCTCAAATGCACCCATTAATGGGGTATATAGGGTGTCCAGGGAGGGGTGGCCCATCTGTTGAAGGACTTGTCGTGTCTATTTCAGGGCAGTTGACTCATCTTTGGTCCCCATCAGAACTGCAACTTGGGAGAGGATTTGTTTTCCAGCAAGACAACGACCCCAAGCATAAAGCCAAAGCTATACAGGAATGGCTTAAAAACAACAAAGTTAATGTCCTGGAGTGGAGTGGCCAAGTCAGAGTCCAGACTTCAATCGAATTGAGAATTTGTGGCTGGACTTGATAAGTGCTGTTCACTCACCATTCCCATGCAACCTGACAGAGCTTGAGCAGTTTTACAAAGAAGAATGGGAAAAAATTGCAGTCTCCAGATATGCAAAGCTGATAGAGACCTATCCACACACACTCAGGGCTGTAATTGCTGCCAACGGTGCATCTACTAAATACTGACTTGAAGGTGGTGAATACTTCAGCAATCAATTATTTTGTGTTTTATAATTGCAATTTATTTAGATCTCTTTGTAGAGATCTGTTTTCACTTTGATACTAAAGAATCTTTTTCTGTTAATCAGTATCTAAAAAGCCAAATTAAATCCACTATGATTGAATGTTGGAAAACAATAAAACATGAAAACTTCTGGGGGGAGGGGGGTGTTGAGTACTTTTTATAGGCACTATAGGTGGATCAAGATAGGAGGGGATGAAGGGCAGATGGAACCAGGTAGGGGGAGGGGGCAGGAGAGGTGGAACAAAAGTAAAAGAAGATTAACTAACATATGAATGTGTGGGGTGAATGACGGATGACACAAGGAATATTGGTTATCTGAAAATGGAAAACACAGCATTCATACTATTGTGTCGTGTTCATACTGTGGGTGGCGAGTTGGAGATATGTCTCTGCCAAAGGAGATGTAAGGTGTTCTTTCCATTCGCTAACCTTCAGGTCTCCCTCGGGCAATATGTAGACCTGCTTATTCCCACCACCCCCCCCCCAACCACCGATCAGGGTCACTTGAAGCCATGGGAGCAGGAGGTGGATGAATGTATGAGTAGCTGGTGCATATCACAAGTCCTAGTTATGTGACCACTGTTGCCAAGCAGATATTCTTTGAAGAGTATTGATAATGGCTGGGGTTACCATCTTGTAACATCACTGCCCAGACGAAGGCAATGGCAAACCACTTCTGTGGAAAAATTTGCCAAGAAGAGTCATGGAAAGACCATGATCACCTACATCATACGACACAGAACATAACGAATGAACTGTTGTGACGTATAATAGTGGAATACGTTGCCTTTCCAATTATGTTTGGACTTTAGACTTAACAATAGAGAAGGCCAGGAACAGACAGGTCAGTGTGGAAACGGGATAGAGAGTTAACATGGCAGGCTCGGGGTGCATTCAAACCGAAGGGTTACAGATCACCATTTACACTGGCCACAAGGCATGCAAATCAGAAGTCCACTAACTGCCAGTTTGTACATTTAGGGTTGTGAATACCAGCCCTACAATACATTTGGTCTTGATTTGCATCCAGCCTTCTCTGTTTTCATTATAATAGTCAGGAATTCATTTTGCAATGGACACAGGAATGATTTATTTGGCACAACGACTGCACTGAAATAGTTGATGGCCCACATAGCAGGGTTAAAAGGAAATGTCCGGACTATTAGAAAATTCTCTTCATTTCTATAATTATCATCCTATTGTTATTATACTCTTGTACCTCAATTGGATATTAGTCACACAATTATTCATTAATCATGACATTTACGTCAGATATTTTTGCTCAGCTCAAGCAAAAAAAAATTATCATCAATCTAAAACACAATTGTATTGCAATTACATTATTTAGTAATAAACAGGGAGTTCTTGGGCAACAGCACAGTAGACTTCATAGAGTCGTAGACACTACGGCACAGAAACAGGCCCTTCAGCTGTCTAGTCCATGCTGACCCCTATCGACCTGCATTTAGACCATTGTCCACCCCATACTCCTTACATAGAAAACATAGAAAATAGGTGCAGGAGTAGGCCATTCGGCCCTTCGAGCCTGCACCGCCATTTATTATGATCATGGCTGATCATCCAACTCAGAACCCAGCCCCAGCCTTCCCTCCATACCCCCTGACCCCTGTAGCCACAAGGGCCATATCTAACTCCCTCTTAAACATAGCCAATGAACTGGCCTCAACTGTTTCCTGTGGCAGAGAATTCCACAGATTCACCACTCTCTGTGTGAAGAAGTTTTTCCTAATCTCGGTCCTAAAAGGCTTCCCCTCTATCCTCAAACTGTGACCCCTCGTTCTGGACTTCCCCAACATCGGGAACAATCTTCCTGCATCTAGCCTGTCCAATCCCTTTAGGATTTTATACGTTTCAATCAGATCCCCCCTCAATCTTCTAAATTCCAACGAGTACAAGCCCAGTTCATCCAGCCTTTCTTCATATGAAAGACCTGCCATCCCAGGAATCAATCTGGTGAACCTTCTTTGTACTCCCTCTATGGCAAAGATGTCTTTCCTCAGATTAGGAGACCAAAACTGCACACAATACTCCAGGTGTGGTCTCACCAAGGCCTTGTACAACTGCAGCACCCATGTACTTCACCACATTTCTGTTAAAGGTTGAAATCGACCCCACATCCACCACTTCCATCAGCAACTCGGTTCTCACTCTCACCATCTTTGGATTGAAAGAAATCCCCCCCTCAGGTTTCCCTTAATACTTTACCTTTCACCCTTAACCTACGACCTCTAGTGCTAGTGTCACCCAACCTCAGTGGAAAAACCAGGCTTGAATTTACCCTCATAATATTGTGTATCTCTACCAAATCTTCCTCTCATTCTCCTACGCTCCAGGGAATAAAATCTTAACCTGTTCAACAGTTTCCTATAACTCAGGTCCAGAAGCCATGGCAACATCCTCATAAATTCACTGTACTCCCCGGCTTTGCCTGCTGCTGGCGACCGAGGCTGGGGTTGAAGCGTTCGGCAGAGATGGTGCTCGGTACTCGGCGTCGGAGGGCTGAACGGAGCTCAAAGTTTTCGGACGACTCAGAGTCAGGCTGTGGTCGGGCATGGCAGGGAGAGTTTTCTTCCTTCTCCCGTCTGCGTGAGATGTGGGACTTTCGAGAGACTTTGAACCTTTTTTACTGTGCCCATGATCTGTTCTACATCAAGTTATGGTATTGTTGCACTGTTGTAACTATATGTTATAATTATGTGGTTTTTGTTAGTTTTTCAGTCTTGGTCTGTCCTGTGTTTTGTGATATCACACCGGAGGAATATTGTATCATTTCTTAATGCATGCATTATTAAATGACAATAAAAGAGGACTGCGTGTCCTCATAATCTAATCTAATAATCTAATCTACTCTTTCAATCTTATTGCTATCTTTCCTGTAGGTAGATGACCAGAACTGCACACAATTCTCCAAACTAGGCCTCACCAACCTCATTATAGAATATGATAAATATTACAGAGCTATTAAAATCCTTCATTGTTTTTTACTGAGCCGCAAGCTTTGCATGCTTTCTGAGAATGTCAGATATATTCCAAAGGGTGAAACCCTGGACTGTACAACCTAGGGTTATCTACTACTAACATCATGCCACCAGCACTGTTCCCTCTTAACTGTGTTGGTGTCTGGCCACATAGATTCCCTCTCAGCCTTCCAAATTCCAGAGTATATAAGCCCAGTCCCTCCAATCTTTCGACATATGACAGTCCCACCATCCCGGGAATTAACCTTGTGAACCTACGCTGCACTCCCTCAATAGCAAGAACGTCCTTCCTCAAATTTAGAGACCAAAACTGCACACAGTACTCCAGGTGTGGTCTCACCAGTTTTACAGTATTTCATTATAACTTTCAGTTAATAAATAAAATCAACGGCATGCGATTTTTCAGTGTTCATTCTAAATATTCATAGCTTGCATATTACAAAAAAAATTTAACGTGTCATGCTGTTTTCAGTCATGTAAAATTTCCTGCTCAGAGCAATGGTTGGACCACTTTTTAGCTTTAAAAAAATATAGGGAACATTGGCACTAGTATGGAGAGCCAGACTGGTCTGCTGGATCCAGATCACACAGGCAGCTGCAACAGAAGGCCATGCTGAATGATCAGCAGATCCAGTGGACTTGGCCATTATTTGCAGATGCTGCTAATGCTGTGAAAATATTTCAAAACTTTATTTTCAGAATTTTAATAAATGCAATTCTATCGCATGAAATTATTTCCTGCTTGGAAATGCTTCACTGATAAGTGAAAGAAAATTAAAATAATTCCAGGTATGCTCCAATTCTCTTCACCCTGGGAGGTTCTTCATGATTCAGTATGACTTACATCCACTTGGGATTTGTGCGAGTGAGAGCACAGTGATCGTTAGGCCTCTCACCACATACTGAGCTTCTTCTCCAGTCCCCAACTCCGTCTGCACTCCAAATCATACTACTGACACTCAACTTCAATCATACACTTAACTGCATTCCCAGGCCCTGTCTCTGCCACCCACCCAACTACATCCCTGACTCCAGGTTCTGGCTATGCAATTAACCTTGTCGTCAGTCCCTGACCACACACCTACCTGTGTCCATCTTCCTCAATGCAGGCTGCACACTAACAACACTCCCATCCTATATAGTCCTGAGGAACTGACCAATGAGTGTACCTTCATGATCTTCTGCTGCTGAAGCCCATCCACTTCACGGTTCAACAAGATGATTTTCTGCACATCACTGTCGTAATGCATGGTTTTTGAGTTATTTTTGCTTTCCTGTCTGTATGAAACAGTCTGGCCATTCGCCTCTGACCTCTCTCATTAAAGCGGTTTTTTCGTCCACAGAACTGCTACTCATTGGATGTTGCTTTTGATTTTCACACCATTCTCTATAAACTAGAGACTGTTAAGCATAAAAATCCCAGGAAATCAGCAGATTCAGAGATGCTCAAACCACCCTATCTGGTACCAACAATCATTCCATGGTCAATGTCACTTAGATCACATTTATTCCCCATTCTGATATTTCATCTGAACAACAACCAAGCCCCTTGACCATGTCAGCATGCATTTATGCATTGCTGCCACATGAATGGCTGATTAGATATTTGCATTAACGAGGTGTATAGGTGCATCTAATAAACTGGTCACTGAGTGCAGGTTAAGTTGTTTGTGTACTCACTTTATAGCTGTCAGTAACATACAGGGCAGGTAAACCTGAATGCCAATCAATATATATACTTCTTACTGTAATTTACAGTTTTTAATTATTTATTGCAATGAATTGCTGCCCTCATAATAACAAATTTCATGACATATGTCAGTGATATTAAACCTGATCCTAATTCTGAGATTCTGCAGATGCTGGAAATCCAGAGTAGCACATGCAAAATGCTGAAGGATTTCAGCAGGTTAGGCAGCCTCCATGGAAAGGAATAAAGAGACAGTAAAGAGCCAGAACCCTTCATCAGCTTCTCAGGAATTCAAATTGAGATATAGTGGGGCTAGAAAATTTGTGAACCCTGTAGAAGTTTCTCTATTTCTGCACAAATATGGCCTAAAATGTGATCATGTAAGACCTAAAACGAGATAAAGAGAACCCAATTAAATAAATAACACAAAAAACATTATACTTGTTAATTTATTTATTGAGAAAAATAATCCAAAATTGCATGTATTTGTTGGCAAATGAGTGTGGACCTCTAGGGTAATGCCTTCTACAAAAGCTATTCTGAATCAGGTGTTCCAATCAATGAGATGAGATTGGAGATGTGGGTTGTAGAGGTGCCCTGTCCTAGAAAAAAGACACACAATGTCAAGTTATTGACGGAGCCTGCTCTTCTCAAGAAAGATCTTTTTATGTGCACCATGCCTCGATCAAAACAACTTTCAGAGGTCCTTAAAAGAAAAATTGTAGAGATGCGTGAAGCTGGAAAAGACTACGAAAGCATTTCTAAAGACCTGAGTGTTCATCGATCCACAGTAAGAGTAATTCTCTACAAATGGAGGAACCTCAGCACTGTTGATATTCTCCCTAGGAGTGGGCATCCTGAAAAATCACACCAAAAACACAATGTGCAATGCTGAAGGAAGTCAAAAAGAACCCAAGGGCAACAGCAAAAGAACTGCAGGAATCTCTTGAACTTGCTAAAGTCTCTGTTCATGTGTCCAGTATAAGAAAAACAGTGAACAAGAATGGTGTTTATGGAAGGATACCACAGAGGAAACTACTGCTCTCCAAAAAAAATATGTTGCATATCTCAAGTTTGTAAAAGACCACCTGGATGTTCTACCATGATTCTGCGACAATGTTCTGTGGACAGATGAGATAAAAGTTGAACTTTTTTGGCAGAAATGCAGATTTTTATGTTTGGAGGAAAGGGGCACTTCGTACTAACACTAAAACCTCATCCCACCTGTGAAACATGATAGAAGGAGCATCATGGTTTGGGGCTGCTTTGCTGCCTTAGGGCCTGTGCAGCTTGCAACCATTGAGGGAACAATGAATTCAAAATTGTATCAAGACATTCTACAGGAGAATGTTAGGGTAGCAGTCTGGTACCTGAAGCTTAATACCAGTTGGATGATGCAATGAGATAATGATGCAAAAGACAAGCGTAAGTCAACAACAGAATGGTTTAAAAAGAAGACAATTCATGTTTTGGAATGGCTGAAAGTCCTGACCTTAATCCTATAGAAATTTTGTGGAAGAACCTGAAGCAAGCAGTTCATGCAAGGAAGCCCACCAACATCCCAGACTTGAAGCAGTTTTGTAAGGAGGAATGTTCAACGGTTACCCGAAATGTTTGGTTGAAGTTATTGCTGTACAAGAGGTCACACCAGTTACTGAAAGCAAAGGTTCATATACTTTTCCCGACAAATACATGTAATATTGGATCATTTTTGTCAATAAATAAATGAACAAGTATAACGTTTTGTGTTATTTTTTTAAATTGGGTTCCATTCATCTAGTTTTAGACCTAATCACGTTTTAGGTCATATTTATGCAGAAATAAAGAAAAATATACAGGGTTCACAAACTTTCTAACACCACTGTAAATAGACTCATAACTAAAGGCACAAGTTCAAAGGGAGCATCTTACAGAATACATTCAAAGTTCAAAGTGTATTTGTTATCAAAGTATGTATATGTACCCTGGGAAAGGTTTCACTGCTAATGTAATGGTCTTTCTGTAGAAGCACTGTTAATGCAATGGTTTTTCTGTAGCAGCAGTGTTTGGGTTATGGCTAGAGATAACGGGGGCTTTGGAATGTGCGCCATCCAATGAAGGAAGTGTTTTTTTCTTGTTGCGTGCCTGCAACTGAGGTGATCTGCATCATTCGCTCGGTGGAAGATAGAGAGAGAAGATGCCAGAATGGAGAGGCCATGGACATCAGAAAAGAGTGGACTTGGAGTGGGGCTAGGAGTCCACAACACCTGGGGAAATCAATGGAGGACCAGTGGAATGGAAGCCGTGAGCTCCAATTTGTGCACATTAGACTGTTTCATTAAAAATGGGCCCTTTTCCATTTTGTTTAACTTTACTAACCCTTTAGTCAAATTAAGAATTATGAAGCTAACTTGTTTAATTGCATATGGTTTACTGTTTGTTATTTCATGGTACTGACTTGTAACAGTGTGACACAGGGTATTTCATTTTCATTGTTGGCAAGAAGAGCTATTTTATTGAAGTGGAAAGATACCTCTGCTCCTACATTAACTCAATGGTTTTCCCAAGTAATGTTATGACTTAGTTTGGAAAAAATTAGAAGTAGAACATTTGATCCCCGATTTGATTTTGAGAGAAGGTGGGGCTCTTTTGCTAAATATTATCATTTAATTTGAATCAATTTACGTGGTTTCCTTCCAATTTTATGTTATATAAATGTGATTTGGTGGTTGTTGTTTTCTTTTTCTTCTTTTATATATATATAAATGATTGTAAGATGTATTGCTCCGGGAGTTGGTTCCTAATGGGTGTTTTTTTCTCTTTTTTTTTGGTTTTATAATTAGCGGATTTTTTTTTAGTGAGCTGGGGTTCTCTTTTTTCCTTCTTTTTCTTTTATAATTTTTTTTCATTAGCATATATATGCTTTTTTTCTTCAGCTTTATTAATTATATACATACCAATTTGTTGAATTTCTGTATTTTACAGCTGTAGAAGATTATATTAATAAAAAGATTAAAAATGACACAACACACTGCACCCACACAAACAGGAGGCTTTGCAACTCAATCTCACACGTTTGGTGGGGCCAGAGATTAAGTTCCCTGGACTTACAAAGCTGACAGAACCTGATGGTTACATATACATTATACAACCTTGTGATTCATCTCCTTATAAGCAGCCACAATATAAAGAAACCCAAAAGAACCCATAAACAAGACTGACAAACACCCAATGTGCAGAGAGAGAAAAAAAAACAAATTGTGCGAATGATAAAAGTAAGCAAATAGCATTTACAAACGTAGAACAAAAGTGAGTGCTCAGACACGAAGCCTGGAGCAGCCAGAGGAGGCCACAGCTCCAGCCTTAGTTCAGCGCATAGTGGCGTATACATCACAGAGCAGCAAGTAGAACTGACCTGACACTTGGTTATGGACCCGACACACTGCCTTTTCAACGCATCTGGCCCCAAATTTAAATCGTCCGACCATCGTTCCTTTTTCTAAGACCTGAGCCCTGTCACATCAATACACTCTGGGCCAGAACCCCGCTGCCATGTTTCGGCTCATAACCAACCTTTCCAAAATAGCCCTGCACTTAGATCAGTCAAACCTCGCTCTCAGTTTAAGTGGACAGGCATCGGATCTGCCTCTTCTCCGCTCTGAATTTTCTCCACTCTATTTGCCTCGACTTTCCCTCCAATATGCCTGGACCTCACTCTCACTTTGCCTCGAATATGCCTCGACCTCACCATGACCTCACCTCGCACCCACATGCTTCGACCTCAGACTCACCTTTGCTCTCCTCTTCATTGTTAACAGTGATCGCTCACCATAATTTTTTTTACAGAAAAAGAGTTACTAATAAAGCAACACACATCAAAGTTGCTGGTGAACGCAGCAGGCCAAGCAGCATCTATAGGAAGAGGTGCAGTTGACGTTTCAGGCCGAGACCCTTCGTCAGGACTAACTGAAGGAAGAGTGAGTAAGGGATTTGAAAGTTGGAGGGGGAGGGGGAGATCCAAAATGATAGGAGAAGACAGGAGGGGGAGGGATAGAGCCGAGAGCTGGACAGGTGATAGGCAAAAGGGGATACGAGAGGATCATGGGACAGGAGGTCCGGGAAGAAAGACAAGGGGGGGGGGTGACCCAGAGGATGGGCAAGAGGTATATCAGAGGGACAGAGGGAGAAAAAGGAGAGTGAGAGAAAGAATTTGTGCATAAAAATGAGTAACAGATGGGGTACGAGGGGGAGGTGGGGCCTTAGCGGAAGTTAGAGAAGTCGATGTTCATGCCATCAGGTTGGAGGCTACCCAGACGGAATATAAGGTGTTGTTCCTCCAACCTGAGTGTGGCTTCATCTCCACAGTAGAGGAGGCCGTGGACAGACATGTCAGAATGGGAATGGGATGTGGAATTAAAATGTGTGGCCACTGGGAGATCCTGCTTTCTCTGGCGGACAGAGCGTAGATGTTCAGCAAAGCGGTCTCCCAGTCTGCGTCGGGTCTCACCAATATATAAAAGGCCACATCGGGAGCACCGGACGCAGTATATCACCCCAGTCGACTCACAGGTGAAGTGATGCCTCACCTGGAAGGACTGTTTGGGGCCCTGAATGGTGGTAAGGGAGGAAGTGTAAGGGCATGTGTAGCACTTGTTCCGCTTACAAGGATAAGTGCCAGGAGGGAGATCAGTGGGGAGGGATGAGGGGGACGAATGAACAAGGGAGTTGCGTAGGGAGCGATCCCTGTGGAAAGCAGAGAGAGGCGGGAGGGAAAGATGTGCTTAGTGGTGGGATCCCGTTGGAGGTGGCGGAAGTTACGGAGAATAATATGTTGGACCCGGAGGCTGGTGGGGTGGTAGGTGAGGACCAGGGGAACCCTATTCCTAGTGGGGTGGTGGGAGGATGGAGTGAGAGCAGATGTACGTGAAATGGGGGAGATACGTTTAAGAGCAGAGTTGATAGTGGAGGAAGGGAAGCCCTTTTCTTTAAAAAAGGAAGACATCTCCCTCGTCCTAGAATGAAAAGCCTCATCCTGAGAGCAGATGCGGCGGAGACGGAGGAATTGCGAGAAGGGGATGGCGTTTTTGCAAGAGACAGGGTGAGAAGAGGAATAGTCCAGATAGCTGTGAGAGTCAGTAGGCTTATAGTAGACATCAGTGGATAGGCTGTCTCCAGAGACAGAGACAGAAAGATCTAGAAAGGGGAGGGAGGTGTCGGAAATGGACCAGGTAAACTTGAGGGCAGCGTGAAAGTTGGAGGCAAAGTTAATAAAGTCAACGAGTTCTGCATGCGTGCAGGAAGCAGCGCCAATGCAGTCGTCGATGTAGCGAAGGAAAAGTGGGGGACAGATAACAGAATTGGCACGGAACATAGATTGTTCCACAAACCCAACAAAAAGGCAGGCATAGCTAGGACCCATACGGGTGCCCATAGCTACACCTTTAGTTTGGAGGAAATGGGAGGAGCCAAAGGAGAAATTATTAAGAGTAAGGACTAATTCCGCTAGACGGAGCAGAGTGGTGGTAGAGGGGAACTGATTAGGTCTGGAATCCAAAAAGAAGCGTAGAGCTTTGAGACCTTCCTGATGGGGGATGGAAGTATATAAGGACTGGACATCCATGGTGAAAATAAAGCGGTGGGGGCCAGGGAACTTAAAATCATCGAAAAGTTTAAGAGCGTGAGAAGTGTCACGAACATAGGTCGGAAGGGATTGAACAAGGGGTTGATGCTGCTTGGCCTGCTGCGTTCACCAGCAACTTTGATGTATGTTGCTTGAATTTCCAGCATCTGCAGAATTCTTGTTGTTTGCGTTCATACCTCGACACTGTTTTATCACCCCTTGTTCAATTCTTTTTGGATTCCAGACCTAATCAGTTCCCCTCTACCACCACTCTGCTCCGTCTAGCGGAATTAGTCCTTACTCTTAATAATTTCTCCTTTGGCTACTCCCATTTCCTCCAAACTAAAGGTGTAGCTATGGGCACCCATATGGGTCCTAGCTATGCCTGCCTTTCTGTTGTTCAAATGGAGGAGATTACAGATAGAGAGAAAGAAAAGTGAGGTGACGGAGGGATTTGAAAAGGAGGTTTTTTTTAAAGTGAGGCCTTAATTGGGAGGAGTGAGGTGATGGAGGGATTTGAAAAGGAAATTAACTTTATTGAAAATGAGACTTTAATTAATTGGGAGGCAAGGTGAGTCTGCTGTGATAGGGATGATGGTGAACAGGATGAGCTGTGAAGGTAGAACAAGGAGACCTGACAGGCATCCATTGGAAAGTCAAATTTAGTCTGCACATTGTTTTGCTAGTGTATACAGCCGAGGAGGTGAAAGGCTGTGAAATTCAATGCAGGAGGCTGTAAGTGTCCTTGGAGGATGTCCATCTGTAACTGTGAGCCCAGTGCAACATTGTAGTATGAAGAACAACAAGAAATACTGATTCATCAACAAGTTAAAGCAAGGATGCTGTCAGATATGTGAGGTGTCTACATGTCAGGGAAATTTGTCAGAGAGATTGCCATCATAAGAACATAAGAACGTTACAATTAGGAGCAGGAGTAGGCCATCTAGCACATCGAGCCTGCCCCACTATTCAATAAGATCATGGCTGATCTGTCGGTAAACTCAGCTCCATCTACCTGCCTTTTCCCCACAACCCTTAATTCCCCTACTATGTAAAAATCTATCTAACTGTATTTTAAATATATTTAGTGTAGAAGCCTCAACTGCTTCCCTAGGCAGAGAATTCCACAGATTCACCATCTCTGGGAAAAACAGTTTCTCCTCATCTCCGTCGGCTGCGGTCGGGTGCTTCCAATGCATCGGCAGTTATTGGTGCCTGGAGGTTTATGGCAGGGAATTTCTCCCTTTGCCGCCTGCTATCGGGGACTCGGGAGCTGGCTCTCCCCACACTTACTGTCCTTACTTTTGACTGGAATATACTTTTGTTGAGCACTGTGAAAATTCTCTTTGAAAGTATTCCACTGTTCCTCAACTGTCCTAACAAATAGCCTGTGCTCCCAATCTACATTAGCCAACTCCTCCCTCATCCTGTTGTAGTCTCCCTTGTTCAACTCTTTGAAATAGTTAGAACTAGTTTTAGATCTATTTCATCCTCCATCTGTATGCGAAATTGAATCATACTATGATCACTCTTTCCAAGAGGATCCCTGACTACAAATGGTTAATCTTACCTGTCTCATTGCACAGGACTAGATCTAAGATAGCATTTTCCCTTGTAGGTTCACTAACATGCTGCTCAAGAAAGCCATCACGGATGCATACTATGAAGTCCTCTTCAAGACTTCCTTGACCAACCTGATTCACCCAATCTATGTAGAAGTTAAAATTCCCCACAACAACTGCCATTCCATTCTTACAAGCCTCAGTGATTTCTTGGTTAATCGCCTCTGCCACTGCAATATTTTTATTAGGTGGCCTATAGACAACACCCACCAGTGATTTTTTTCCCTTTACTATTCTTAATCTCTACCCAGATGGACTCAACATTCTGCTCCGTAGATCTTATACAGTATCATCTCTCGCAATCGCCCTGATCTCATCCCTAATCAAGAGCGCCACCCCACCTCCTTTGCCTTCCTGCCTATCTTCCTGTTTTTCCTGATACCCTTGGATATTTAGTTCCCAGTCATCTCCACCTTGCAACCAGGTTTCTGTAATGGCCACTAAATCATATGCCCTGGTACTGGTCTGTGCCACAAGTTCACTAACCTTGTTTCTAATACTACGGGCATTTAGATAAAGTGCCCTTATACTCATTGTCCTTTTAGAATCTAGTGACCTGTGCGATTTTTGCTTTTCACTTTTATGCACTCCACTCTTACTTTTTTCTTCACTAACTCTAGTTTTTGGTCTCTGCATCACTTCCCTCTTCTTTTCTATGTGGGTTTCCAACCCACAGCCATATTAGTTTAAAACCTCCCCAACAGCACTAGCAAACAATCTCCCTCTGACATTGATCCCAGCCCTGCCCAGATGTAGACCGTCCAGATGGTACTGGTCCTAGCTCCCCCAGATGAAGCAGTCTTAAGCCTAATGCAACCACAGTCATTAATTCAATGGTAAGCAAATTGCTAAACCACTGGGTCCCCTTCATCCACTTCCCTCCTAAGCTTTAATGACATCACAAAAAGTTTGTAAGGCGATCCCAGTCCTTCAACAGAAGCTGCAAATTCATGGTGAGTTCTACAGGTAGATTGTGGAGGCCACTACCCATTTTAAGCTGGGGAAGATGGGCTTCAAGCTCTGGGTAAAGTTCTCAGCAATTCCTCAAAGTATCAAGGGATAGATGGATATTTTTTAAACTTCACCCCACCACCCTTTTGGAACTTTACAAGCAATGGTGCAGGACTGTGACAGGAAGTTCATTTTACTTTAATTTTAGTTTTATTTTACCTAGTGATGTAGCACAGAGCAGGCCCTTCCAGAGCTTGGAGCCATGTCACCCCAGCAACCGATGACAGCCCCAATTTAACCCTAACCTAATCACAGGACAATTTACAATGACCACTTAACCTACCCGGACACCTTTGGACTGTGGGAGGAAACTGATATATATATAGGCATCCATTAGTCTCATGAGTCCATGGATTTGCACCTTGGAAGGTTTCCAGGGCGCAGGCCTGGGGCAAAGTTGTATGGAAGACCAGCAGTTGCCTATGCTGCAAGTCTCCCCCTCCACGCCACCAATGTTGTCCAAGGGAAGGGCATTAGGACCCATACAGCTTGGCACCGGTGTTGTCACAGAGCAATGTGTGGTTAAGTGCTTTGCTCAAGGACACAACACGCTGCCTCAGCCAAGACTCGAACTAGCGACCTTCAAATCACTTGGCCACGTGCCAACACAGGGAGGAAATTGAAGCACCCCATGGAAAGCACACACATTCCACCGAGAGGAGGTGGAGACACTCCATACAGCTGATGCCGGAATCGAACTCCAAACTCCAGAATGCCCAAGGCTGTAATAGCCTCAAGCTCACCGCTACACTACTGTGGCGCCTATGCAGGAAATTTCCTGACCATGATGGGATGGGAATTATTGGGACAAAATAACAATGGTCCCATTTTTAATTGTTCAATTCAATGGCTCACCACCATTTTCTCAAAAGCAATTTAAGTATAAGCAAGAATTGGTGGCTTTGGCAGCGCCAACCTTATCCTGTAAGTGATTAATAAAAATGTGTGCTCTAGACAAAGGCCTTGAAAGGAAGTGCAGTCAACCATGTCAAACTGCAGCCCAGTTTTAAAGAATGAGATGGAATGATTGCCAGCAATTACCTTCTGAGGATGTCGTTTATGACCTTGATGAGGGCTGTTTCTGTTACATGCCATTACTGATTAGAGAGTGCATTTTGCTATTATTAAAAATAGCACATTTAACTCTGACTACACTACAAGAAGGACATGGAAACCATAGAAAGGGTGCAGAGGAGATTCACAAGGATGTTGCCTGGGGAGTATGAGAATAGGTTGAGTGAACTTGGCCTTTTCTCCTTGGAGCGACGGAGGATGAGAGGTGACCTGATAGAGGTGTACAAGATAATGAGAGGCATTGATCGTGTGGATAGTCAGTGGCTTTTTCTCAGGGGTGAAATGGCTAGCATGAGAGGGCATAGTTTTAAGGTGCTTGGAAGCAGGTACAGAGGAGAGGTCAGGGATGTTTTTTTATGCAGAGAGTGGTGAGTGTGTGGAATGGGCTGCCAGCGGCAGTGGTGGAGGTGGAAACGATAGGGTCTTTTGAGAGACTCCTGGATGGCTACATGGAGCTGCAGAGTACTATGGGTAAAGCCTAGGTAGTTCTAATGCAAGGACATATTCGGCACAGCTTTGTGGGCCGAAGGGCCTGCATTGTGCTGTAGGTGTTCTACATTTCTATGTTTCTATGAAAACAGAGAAAAATTATTTTTAAAAAATTTACAAATGAAGAAATATGGTATTCTCGAAGTCTTGTTTGACTTTTAATCACTTGATTGTCGTTAAATGCCCCCTTCCCCTCATTAAGATTGCACAATACTACAAGCAACACAGACAAAAAACTAGAAGAGCTCAGCAGGTCAGGCAGCTTCTATGGAAAAGAGTAAACAGTCAAAGTTTCGGGCTAAGACACTTCATCAGGGCAGTTTTAATGAAGGGTCCCAGCCCGAAACATCGAATGTTTCCTCTGAACTTTTACCTTTGGCTATTGTAAACCAATTTGTAAAATAATGTAAAATCACTTCTGAGTTTACAGTTATCTCCAAATAAAGTAAAACTTGTTATCTGGTTCTATTTTTTATCAAGCATAGGAAGAAAGTATTGTGATTTTCAGTGAGTACCAAAAAGAATCATTTTTATTAGACTCTCACACATAAAGGTCAAACATGTTTCAGACAAGAAGCTTTTAAGCTCCAACTCAAACATTGAGCACTCCATCACAAGTCTCAAAGAATAAACATTTTTTGATGATTAAAGTTTCCACTGTAGAATACACTCACAATCCATAATCTTAGCAAAATAAAATCTTATGATGGCAAGGAAAATAACCTGAGGTAATTTTAATTTGTTATTAAGAAAACATGTTGTTTCCATGCTCAACTCTGAGCTACTTTAATCACAGACAATCCTAGCATCCTGAAACAACACACACAAGATGCTGGAGGAACTCAGCAAGTCAAGCAGCATCTATGGAAAAGGGTACATAATTCACGTTTCAGACTGTGAGCCCTGAAGAAGGGTCTCGGCCCGAAACGTCGACTGACCTTTTCCATTGACACTACCAGACCCGCTCAGTTCCTCCAGCATTTTATGTGTGTTGGTTTGGATTTCCATCATCTTGTGTTTGTGATACTGTCTGTCTGTCTGTCTGGATACCATATCCGATGCGGACTTTGGTGACCATGGTTTTCCATATAGATCTATCCTTCGGTTTTTGGATGACTTCCATTTCCTCGATGTGTAGCCACCTGGCTGTGCTTTTGATGTACACAAGTACTCCCCTCAATCTTTCCAGAGAGTATGAGTTTTTCCTAGTTCATCTTTCCGCATGATGTGTCCTAGGAACCTGAGTTGTCTTTCTCTTATTGTCGGTATGAGTGATCGAACTGCTTGGGCTCTTCTGAGAACTTCTTCATTTGATGTGTGTGTGGTCCATGATATTTTTAACATTCTCCTGTAGAACCATAATTCAGCTGCTTCTAGTCTCTTTTCCATTGCTGGAGAAATGGTCCAGCATTCACTTCCATAAATCAGGATAGAATAAATGTAGCACAGTAGTATTCTGTTTTTAGTGTACGTGCTCATCTTTCTGTCTGTTAATATGGTCTTCATTTTTTGGAAAGCTTCTTTCACCATTGCTATTCTGGTTTGTGACACTAACATCCTGAAAGTTGTGTCTTCTAAAGAGATAAAAAAAAACAATTCTGGAAGTTATATTTTTTTCTTTTTTCCATATAAGAGGATATTCTAGTATGGAGCAAGTTGATACAAAACAAATTGATCTCCCATCCAATTTCCCATTGTCCTGGAGAGCTGGATACCTAAATATAAGCATCAGTGTATCAGGTTTTATGTCCAGAACTCACAATATGAACATCAATTGTGATTCTTCCACCTATCCTCCCCCAGCTTTTTACTTCATCCCTCTTCCCCAGTCACCCACCGTTTCCCTCTCACTTGGCCTAACCAGTCACCTGTAAACTTGAACTCCTTCCTCTCCCCCTACCTTCTGACGTTGGCTTATTTATTTATTTATTTACTACCCTTCGAGCTGCACCAGCCAGCAGCCCCCAATTTAAACCCCGCCTAATCACAGGACAATTTACAATGACCGATTAAGCTTACAACTGGTAAGTCTTTGGACTATGGGAAGAAACTGGAGGAAACACACATGGTCACAGGGAGAGTGTACAAATTTCTCACAGACAGCAGCAGGAATTGAACCTGGGTCACTGTTACTGTGGAGCATTGTGCTCACCACTGCACTACCAGGTCACTGCCCCCCTACTTCAGACCTGACGAAGAGTCTTGGCCCGAAACATCAACTGATTATCCCCCTCCATAGATGCTGCCTGACTTGCTGACTTCCTCTAGCATTTTGTGTGCGAACTTCAATGGGATGTACTTAGCAGACAGAATAGAGTGAGAATATGTAACTGAATGACGTGCTTAATCCTAGCAGCCAAAGATACATTCCTAGTCAAAATTCTTCTGATAGCAAAGTCCTGGCTTTTAATGTCACATTATATCAGAAGACAATAAAAGACAGATGATAGTAGCAGCAGTACTGCCAACTGTGGTTAGTTAGTAGCATTCTTGCCTCAGAGTCAAAACTCAAGCATGAGAAGTGTAAGCATGGTTTAATTCGGAGGTGAGATTGTTAAACTGACCTCTGAAGTGGATGTAAAAGCTGTCCCAGCACTATTTCAAAGACAATCCCAGGAATTTTTGATATTGAGGGAAACTCCAGTTCAGATGAGCTGCTCATTGTCGCACAGCTGTTTGTTGGAGACTAGTGAGTGCAAATTCCCTTTCTATGTTTCCGTCATCATAGCATAGCCTAAACATCAGCAAGTACATTAGCTGGGGTTTTCTCTGGGGCATTCTTAAAACTAATGTCAGCACAAATCTTTTTTTTTTCTATAGCTAAGGCACTTCATACCAAAGCTGAAGGAATTATTCTTGTCATACAGTGACATGGGATTGTTTCATTTTTTAAATTTTATTACTTCATTTCTCCCCTTTTGTCACTGGATTGTGTGAAATATAGGTTCAGGAATATAAAATTAAAGTTAAATCATTATTATTGGATTTTTTCAAAAACAAAGAGAATTGATTGGTGAATATGTTAAAAAGTGGTGGAGATTATTCAACTTTTAAATAAACTTTTGATCATCTGTGGTCTAATTACCTGTTCTGGTGCTGAAGGGGTGTGTGTGTGTATGTGTGTGTGTGCCTGTGTGTGTGTGTGTGTGTGTGTGTGTGTGTGTTTCCGCATGTGTGTGTGTGCGTGCATGTGTGCCTGTGTGTGTGTGTGTGAGTGTGTGTGTGTGTGCGCGTGCATGTGTGTGTGTGTGTGTGTGTGTGTGCGCGCGTGCACGCGCGCGTGTGTGCCTGTGTGTGTGTGTCTGTGTGTGTGTGTTTCTGTGTGTGCGTGCATGTGTGCGTGTGTGTGTGTGTGTGTGTGTGTGTGTGTGCATGTGTGCGTGCGTGCGTGTGCGTGCGTGCGTGTGTGTGTGTGTATACGTGTGCGTGTGGCATTTAAGACACCAGAATATGTGGCAACACTTGTTGGCTGCCCCTGGCACATCCTTGAGTGTGTTGGTTGTTAATGCAATTGACACATTTCCCTGTGCATTTCAATGTGAAATTTCAAGTGACAAAAATATCTGAATCTGACTCTGTTTAATTTGGTGTCGTCATAACGACTTGGTAAGTCCACTTGTTCAGCTATAGTTGCCTTTTGTTTTCCTGACATGAACGAAGCAATGTCCCATTCAAGTTCTGGTAGCCTTCCACAGTTCTTTCCAACTCAATGAGAGTGAACCAGGAATGGTGATGATGCACATGTCACGTTCTCCATTAGTTCTTCCTCGTTCATTCATTTGCATGTTAACATCACTAATTTAGTCAAAAAATAATTTTTAGATGCTATTATAAAGTCACAGAGACACAGAGAAGTACAGCACAGAAACACATCAGTCAGCCCACCTAGTTCATGCCAAGGACATCTAAACTGCCTACTCCCATTGACCTGCACCAGAACCATAGCTCATCATCCATGTACCTACCCAAACTTCTCATCAACATTGAAATCGAGCTCGCATGCACCACTTGCACTGGCAGCTCATTCCACACTCTCACAACCCTCAGAGTGAAAAGATTTCTCCTCATGTCCCTCTTAAACTTTTCACCTTTAACCCTTGAGCTATGACCTCTGGTTGGCAGAAAGAGCCCACTTGCATTTACAATATCTATAACCGTCATAATATTGTATACCTCTATCAAATCTCCTCGCAGTCCTCTACATCCAAAACAATACAGTCCCAATCTATTTAATTATTCCTTTTAACTCAGGTCATCCAGGCCCAACTGCATCCTTATAAATTTTTTTCTGCGCTCTTTCAAACTTAGAAAGATAACATAGCCGTGGTTAACAAGAGAAGTCAAATCCAACATAAAAGACAAAGAGACAAATAGAGCAAAAATTAGTTGGAAGTTAGCGGATTGGGAAGCTATTAATAACCAACAGAAGGCAACTAAAAAAGTCATTAAGAAGGTAAAGATGGAATACGAAAGTAAGCTAGCCAATAATATTAACGAGGATTTCAGAAGTACCTTCAGATACATAAAGTGTAAAAGAGAGGCGAGAGAAGATATCGTACCGCTGGAAGACGATGCTGGAGAAGCAATATTGAGGGGCAGTGAAATAGCAGACGAACCAATTAAGTATTTTGCATCAGTTTTCATTGTGGAAGACACTAGCAGTATGGTGGAAATTCTGGGTGTCAGTGGGAAAGAGGTGTGTGAAGTTACGATTACTAGGGAGAAGGTACTTGGGAAACTGAAAGGTCTGATGGTGGATAAGTCACTTGCACCAAATGGTCTACACCCCAGGGTTCTGAAAGAGGTGGCTGAAGAGATTATGGAGGCATTAGTAATGGTCTTTCAAGAATCACTAGATTCAGGAATGTTTCCGGAAGACTGGAAAATTGCAGATGTCACTCCAATCCTCAGGAAGGGAGAGAGGCAGAAGAAAGTAAATTATCAGCGGTTCATCTGACTTCAGTGGCTGGGAAGATGTTGGGGTCGATTATTAGGGATGACGTCTCAGGGTACTTGGAGGCACGTGATTAAATAGGCCAGTAGTCAGCATTGTTTCCTCAAAGGAAAATCTTGCCTGACAAATCTGTTGGAATTCTTCGAAGAAATAACAAGCTGGACAGACAGAGGAGAATTAGTTGATGTCGTGTCCTTGGATTTTCAGAAGGCCTTTGACAAGGTGCCACACATGAGGCTGCTTAGCAAGCTACGAACCCATGGTGTTACAGGAAAGATTCCAGCATGGATAAAGCAGTGGCTGATTGGCAGGAGCCAAAGAGTTTAAATGAAGAGAGCCCTCCCTGGCTGGCTACCAGTGACTAGTGGTTTTTCACAGGAGTCTGTGTTGAGATCAATTCTTTTTATGTTATATGTCAATGATTTGGATGATGGAATTGATGGCTATGTTGCAAAGTTAGAAACATAGAAAACCTACAGCACAATACAGGCCCTTTGGCCCACAATGCTGTGCCAAACATGTACTTACTTTAGAAATTACCTAGGGTTACCCAAAGCCCTCTATTTTTATAAGCTCCATGTACCTATCCAGAAGCCTCTTAAAAGACCCTATTGTATCGGCCTCCACCACAGTCGCCGGCAGCCCATTCCACGCACTCACCACTCTCTGCGTAAAAAACTTACCCGACACCTCCTCTGTACTTACTTCCGAGCACCTTAAACTGTGCCCTCTCGTGTTAGCCATTTCAGCTCTGAGAAAAAGCTTCTGACTATCCACAAGATCAATGCCTTTCATCATCTTATACAGTTTGCAGATGATATGAAGATAGGTGGAGGGGCTGGAAGTTTTGAGGAAGAGGAGAGGCTGCAGTAGGAGTTAGACAGATTAGGAGAATGGGCAAAGAGATGACGAATGGAATACAATGTTGAGAAGTGTATGGTCATGCATTTTGGTAGAAGGAATGAAAGGGGTGACTATTTTCTAAATGGAGAGAAAATACAAAAAACTGAGGTGCAAAGGAACTTGGGAGTCCTTGTGCAGGATTCCCTAAAAATTAACTTGTAGGTTGAGTCTGTGGTGAGGAAGTCAAATGCAACGTTAGCATCCATTTCAAGAGGACTAGAATATAAAAGCAAGGATGTAATGTTGAAAATTTATAAAGCACAGGTGAGGCCTCACTTGGAGTATTGTGAGCAGGTTTAGGCTCCTTATCTTAGAAAGGATGTGCTGAAACTGGACAGGGCTCAAAGGAGGACACACAGCCTCAGAATAGAAGAATGTCCCTTTAAAACAGAGCTGAAGAGGAATTTCTTCAGCCAGAGGCTAATGAATCGGTGAAGGCCAAGTCACTGGGTATATTTAAAATGGGGTTTGATAGATTCTTGATTAGTAAGGGTGTCAAAATTTACAGGGAGAAGGCAGCTGAATGGTGTTGAGAGGGAGAAAAAGCCCAGCCAAGATCGAATGGCAGAGCAGACTCGATGGACCGATATGGCTTAATTCTGCTCAGGTGTCTTAAAGTCTTAAATGTCAAAGTGTTGTGAAGCTATGCCAGAATATCTAACATAATATTTCAATGCTAGGAGTATTGCGGGGAAGGCGGATGAGTTGAGGGCGTGGATTGACACGTGGAATTATGATGTTGTAGCAATTAGTGAAACTTGGCTACAGGAGGGGCAGGACTGGCAGCTTAATATTCCAGGGTTCTGATGTTTCAGATGTGATCAAGGCAGAGGAATGAAAGGTGGGGGAGTAGCATTGCTTGTTAGGGAAAATATTACAGCAGTGCTCAGGCAGGACAGATTAGAGGGCTTGTCTACTGAGTCCTTATGGGTGGAGCTGAGAAACAGGAAAGGTATGGCCACATTAGTGGGATTGTATTACAGACCACCCAATAGTCAACGAGACTTGGAAGAGCAAATTTGCAGAGAGATAGCAGGCAACATAAAGTTGTGGTGGTAGGGGATTTTAATTTTCCATACATTGATTGGGACTCCCATACTGTTAGGGGTCTAGATGGTTTACAGTTTGTAAAATGTGTCCAGGAAAGTTTTCTAAATCAGTATATAGAGGGACCAACTAGAGGGGATGCAATACTGGATCTCTTGTTAGGAAACGAACTAGGGCAAGTGACGGAAGTCTGTGTAGGGGAGCACTTTGGTTCCAGTGATCAATTAGTTTCACCATTAGTTTCAATTTGATCATGGACAAGGATAGATCTGGTCCTAGGGTTGAGGTTCTGAACTGGAAGAAGGCCAAATTTGAAGAAATGAGAAAGGATTTAAAAGGCGTGGATTGGGACAGGTTGTTCTCTGGCAAAGATGTGATTGGTAGGTGGGAAGCCTTCAAAGGGGAAATTTTGAGAGTGCAGAGTTTGTATGTTCCTGTCAGGATTAAAGGCAAATTGAATAGGAATAATGAACCTTGGTTCTCAAGGGATATTGCAACTCTGATAAAGAAGAAGAGGGAGTTGTATGAAATGTATATGAAACAGGGGGTAAATCAGGTGCTTGAGGAGTATAAGAAGTGCAAGAAAATACTTAAGAAAGAAATCAGGAGGGCAAAAAGAAGACATGAGGTTGCCTTGGCAGTCAAAGTGAAGGATAATCCAAAGAGCTTTTACAAGTATATTAAGAGCAGAAGGATTGTAAGGGATAAAATTGGTCCTCTTGAAGATCAGAGTCGTCGGCTTTGTGCGGAACCAAAGGAAATGGGGGAGCTCTTAAATAGGTTTTTTGCGTCTGTATTTACTAAGGAAGCTGGCATGAAATCTATGGAATTGAGGGAATCAAGTAGTGAGACCACGGAAACTGTACAGATTGAAAAGGAGGAGGTGCTTGCTGTCTTGAGGAAAATTAAAGTGGATAAATCCCCGGGACCTGACAGAGTGTTCAGTCAGACCTTGAAGGAGACTAGTGTTGAAATTGCGGGGGCCCTGGCAGAAATATTTAAAATGTCGCTGTCTACGGGTGAAGTGCCGGAGGATTGGAGAGTGGCTCATGTTGTTCCGTTGTTTAAAAAAGGATCGAAAAGTAATCCGGGAAATTATAAGCCGGTGAGTTTAACATCAGTAGTAGGTAAGTTATTGAAGGGAGTACTAAGAGACAGAATCTACAAGCATTTGGATAGACAGGGGCTTATTAGGGAGAGTCAACATGGCTTTGTGCATGGTAGGTCATGTTTGACCAATCTGTTGGAGTTTTTCGAGGAGGTTACCAGGAAAGTGGATGAAGGGAAGGCAGTGGATATTGTCTACATGGACTTCAGTAAGGCCTTTGACAAGGTCCCGCATGGGAGGTTAGTTAGGAAAATTCAGTCGCTAGGTATACATGGAGAAGTGGTAAATTGGATTAGACATTGGCTCGATGGAAGAAGCCAGAGAGTGGTGGTAGAGAATTGCTTCTCTGAGTGGAGGCCTGTGACTATTGGTGTGCCACAGGGATCAGTGCTGGGTCCATTGTTATTTGTCATCTATATCAATGATCTGGATGATAAAGTGGTAAATTGGATCAGCAGGTTTGCTGATGATACAAAGATTGGAGGTGTAGTAGACAGTGAGGAAGGTTTTCAGAGCCTGCAGAGGGACTTGGAGCAGCTGGAAAAATGGGCTGAAAAATGGCAGATGGAGTTTAATACTGACAAGTGTGAGGTATTGCACGTTGGAAGGACAAACCAACGTAGAACATACAGGGTTAATGGTAAGGCACTGTGGAGTGCAGTGGAACAGAGGGATCTGGGAATACAGATACAAAATTCCCTAAAAGTGTCGTCACAGGTAGATAGGGTCGTAAAGAGAGCTTTTGGTACATTGGCCTTTATTAATCAAAGTATTGAGTATAAGAGCTGGAATGTTAAGATGAGGTTGTATAAGGCATTGGTGAGGCCAAATCTGGAGTACTGTGTTCAGTTTTGGTCACCAAATTACAGGAAGGATATAAATAAGGTTGAAAGAGTGCAGAGAAGGTTTACAAGGATGTTGCCGGGACTTGAGAAACTCAGTTACAGAGAAAGGTTGAATAGGTTAGGACTTTATTCCCTGGACCGTAGAAGAATGAGGGGAGATTTGATAGAGGTATATAAAATTATGATGGGTATAGATAGAGTGAATGCAAGCAGGCTTTTTCCACTGAGGCAAGGGGAGAAAAAAACCAGAGGACATGGGTTAAGGGTGAGGGGGGAAAAGTTTAAAGGGAACATTGGGGGGGCTTCTTCACACAGAGACTGGTGGGAGTATGGAATGAGCTGCCAGACGAGGTGGTAAATGCAGGTTCTTTTTTAACATTTAAGAATAAATTGGACAGATACATGGATGGGAGGTGTATGGAGGGATATGGTCCGTGTGCAGGTCAGTGGGACTAGGCAGAAAATGGTTCGGCACAGCCAAGAAGGGCCAAAGGGCCTGTTTCTGTGCTGTAGTTTCTATGGTTCTATGGTTCTATAATGAAACATTACCAGAATTAAAAATTGATCAGAGTCACATGACCAGACCAGAAAATGCAATGATGTTGTTATAGATCTAATTCATTTTTAAACCTACATGGTCTGTCCAGACAAGAAATGTAATAACATGGAACTGCAATGTTTTCAAACCTACCATAAATCTGAAATATAAAACAAACTATAACTCTACTCTAGAAACATGCAATTATGCCAAATATCATTGCCAAAAGCAAAAATATAAACCCTATCAATGTTGTGGAGGCAGATTGGAAAACACAGCATCTCTGATGTCAAATTACTACACCACCTTGACAGAAAACAATGATCAACAAACGTTGAAACCCAGCGGGCCAGGTCCTTCTGCATTTTCTAATCCAGGGTCAAATGAGCTAACCCTCTGCATTTAATAGAGGTGAGGTAGGAACTGGACTGCAAATGGTTTCACACACTCCAAGGAATTCCCTGGGAACCTTTGTAGTAGTTTATCAAAATTCAAAGTTCAAAGTAAATTTTATCATCAGAGTACATATGTACCTGACATGTAACTTACCCCTGACATCCCCTCGGTACCTATTTCCAAGCACCTTAAAACTATGCCCCCTTGTGTTAGCCATTTCAGCTCTGGGGAAAAAAAGCCTCTGACTATCCACATGATCAATGCCCCTCATCATCTTATACCCCTCTATCAGGTCACCTCTCACCTTCTGTCGCTCCAAGGAGAAAAGGCCAAGTTCACTCAACCTATTCTCATGAGGTACACCCTCCAATCCAGGCAACATCCTTGTAAATCTCCTCGGCATTCTCTCCATATTATCCATATCCTTCCTGTAGTAAGGTGACCAGAACTGAACACAGTACTCCAAGTGGGGTCTGATCAAGGTCTTATGTAGCTGTAACATTACCTCACGGCTCTTGAACTCAATCCCACAGTTGATGAATGCCAACACACCATATACCTTCTTAACGACACAGTCAAACTGTGCAGTGGCTTTGAGTGTCCTATCGACACGGACCCCAAGATCTCTCAGATCCTCCATGCTGCCAAGAGTCTTACCATTAACATTATATTCTGTCTTCAAATTAGTCCTACCAAAATGAACCACTTCACACTTATCTGGGTTGAACTCCATCTGCCACTTCTCAGCCCAGTTCTGCATCCTTTCAATGTCCCGCTGTAACCTCTGACAGCCCTCCACACTATCAACAACATCCCCAACCTTTGTGTCATCAACAAACTTATAACCCACCCGTCTACTTCTTCATCCACAAAGAGGATGGGTCCCAGAACAGATCCCTGCGGAACACCACTGGTCACCGATCTCCATGCAGAATATCAACCATCTACAACCACCCTTTGTCTTCTGTGGGCAAGCTAATTCTGGATCCACAAGGAAAGGTCTACTTGGATCCAATGCCTCCTTACTTTCTGAAGGAGCCTTGCATGGGGAACCTTATCAAATGCCTTACTGAAATCCATACTACATCCTCTGCTCTACCTTCATCAATACGTTTTGTTACTTCATCAAAGAATTTAATCAGGCTTGTAAGGCACAACCTACCCTTGACGAAGCCATGCTCACTATCCCTAATCAGATTGTGTCTCTCCAAATGCTCATAAATCCTGCCTCTCAGGATCTTCTCCAACAACTTGTCTACCACTGAAGTCAGACTCACTGGTCTATAATTTCCTGGGTCTCTACTCCCTTTGTTGAACAAAAGGAACAACATTTGCAGTCCTCCAGTACCTCTCCCTTCCCCATTGATGATGCAAACGTCATTGCAAGAGTCTCAGCAATCTCCTCCATCACTTCCCACAGTGACCTGGGGTATATCTCATCCGGTCCTGGTGAGGTTTTTATATGTATGCCAGCCCATCTCGGTGTATAGCAGAGGGCTAGAGCAAGTGTATCCAAGCACTCTCCTCAGCACCCTACTGTTCCATCATGGGATTCAGCACAGAATCCAGTAATAGAGCAGAATTACAGTAATCTATTAGTTATCAGCGAATATGAGTGGCTTACTAACACCACCAAAAGACCAAAATACAATCCCTCTTGAGCATCTGCCAGTTTTCCACATTTCATTCTGATGATGTACATTTCTGCACTGATTCCTTGCATTAGCAGTTGATGATAGCAGTTTTATATTTTATGTATCTGGCACTTTGAATCGAGTCATCTCAAATTGCCCAGTATTTGCTTATTTGCATTTCTTGCACATTCATTCATGTTAGTGGTAGTTAAATTTATTTTTGGGTAAATATATTTTGGATAATTGGGTAACTTGGATAATCTGTTCTGGAGATAACAGAGTTTCACATTACCTCAGAGTTGCAAGGCACGGCCCCTCAACCCAGCAACACGTGCGCACATTTTCATACCTGACACAGCTTTTGATCTGGTACCTCATTTAAACTTTCCGCAGAAGCTGAAAAAAAAAGACAGTACAAGGCAAGATGTTGGAATTTATCCAGGGTGACTCCTATTCCTGGATCCCATTTTGGAGCACTTAGTCCAGCTTTCTCATCCATAATGCACATAATGATAGAATATGGACGCACTCCCTCCTCGACATTGCTGAAATGCACTCCACATTACACTTCACATTGTGTTACTGCCAAATTAATTTAAAGCTTCACTTTAATCATGTTCTTTTTTTTTTAACTTCAAAAAGCAACAGAAAATACCAGAACATTGGAAAGCATATCAAAAACCTTTCAAATGTTAAAATTTACAGCAGGCATACTTCAACTCCCACTCTTGAGGATATGCATTTTTCAAAATCTTGCTTATTCCTTCGGAAATCTCTGAACTTGCCATTGTAAATTATACACATTTGTGTATGTTAGCCTTTGCCTGCTTTGTAATTGATGGAGTGGTGCCATAAAAATTAATGTTCCATTGCAAATTGACTGAAAATAATTCTTTACATATGTCCTACATAAAGTCAATAAGCTTTACCAAAATAAACCGAATTGAAAGTTATGATCTCCAAACACAAACAAAAGTTCATAAAATTCTCTATAGAAAACTTTTTAACTTCGTAAAACTAAAAGAATGTATTATATATTAGAACAATAAATACATCATCAAATTAAATCAGTTTGCAACGCCTTAAGATCACAAAAGGGTTAACATAAATCTGAGCCTTCAATTTTTCTTCTGCAAAATATCCTCATTCACAAAACTCTTACCTCAAAATTCACTACTTTTTCCCTTTATAATTTTATAACTTTCACTAATAATCTTACAATATAACATCGTATGAAATTGTGGTCTTCAGATTCAAAATCCTGCTCAAAATTTTCAGAATAGTGTGCAGTATCAGATTAATAAACTCTGCACTAAAGGTTGGATACTTTAAACTATTACATTATAAAAACACTGAAAACTTCTAATTAAGATGGGTGTATGTTGGAAATTAATTTTTATTTTTTCTCAAATATTCCACAATGGAATTACACCACAGAAACTGACATGCTAAAATAAAACAGATTGTGCCATTGTTAATAACTTTTAAAACATTAAATTCAACCATATCATATCATTGGCACTCAACATTATGCCAGGTATTTACCAAAAGTTATCATCAGATGATAAAAGTTTTGTTTAAAAATTCTGTTTCTGTTTTATCGATCTTTTGTTTGCAGCTCACCAATTTTACCAAGGCTGAATGTCATACCATAATGATTGCATCAATACCATAAATATACCCTGGTTAACAAAAACCATACTGAACACATCAATACCATAAATGTACCCAGGTTTAACATATTGATTGCATGAAAGTTGGTTTCAGTCAAGGAAATAAATTTAACAAAACAACCAATATTTGTAAAGCTACAAGTAATGGATATTATATCTAAAACAAATACTGAAAAATACCAAAATATGCCTTAAACTTGCATTAACTATGTTGGATATAACATGTTGCAAGTAATTATCAGCTCTGTGAATTAATGTTGTCACGTTGATGCATATAGATAATTCCATTTACTAATTGATTGTACACATTACTTTATTTCTATTGGAACAGTAGATAAGCTTTAGGTGGGTTTGGAGAATGAAAAATATCATTTCTCCAACAATGTGTTCCTTCTTAACGCCTTGGAAGTTATGAGGATTATTAATATTGGCCAATTTAACCTTCTAGGTGATTCTTTCCAAAATCTTATTGAGAAATTAGGAGGGACATTTTCTCTGCATATATGATTAAAATTAAACGACTGGTGTAAATTACTGTGGTTTGTGTAAGAACAGTTAGGTTCAAAGTAAATTTATTATCAAGTTAGTGTTAGCACGTGGCCAAGTGGTTAAGGCGTTGGTCTAGTGATCTGAAGGTCGCTAGTTCGAGCCTCAGCTGAGGCAATGTGTTGTGTCCTTGAGCAAGGCACTTAACCACAAATTGCTCTGTGATGACACCGGTGCCAAGCTGTATCGGTCCTAGTGCCCTTCCCTTGGACAACATCAGTGGCATGGAGACCGGGAGACTTGCAGTATGGGCAACTGCCAGTCTTCCATACAACCTTGTCCAGGCCTGCGCCCTGGAAACCTTTCAAGGCACAAATCCATGGTCTCACGTGACTAACGGATGCCTATTATCATTATTAGTATTATTATTATTATTATCAAAATACCTGTATGTCACCATATACAACCCTGAAATTCAGTTTCTTGTGGGCATATTCAATAAATCAATAAAATGATAACCATAACAGAAAGACTGCCCAACTGGACATTCAACAAGAGTGCAAAAGATGCCAAACTGTGCAAATAGAAAAAGAACAAACACCAGTCGTAAATAAACAATCAATAAATATTGGGGACATGAGATGAAGAGTCATTGAATGTGAGTCTATTTGCTGTGGGAACACCTCAACGATGGGGCAAGTGGAGTGAAGCTATCTCCTTAAGTTCAAGAGCCTGATGGTTGAGGAGTAATATCTGTTCCTGAACCTGGTGGTATGAATCCTGAGGCTCTTCTACTTTATTCCTGATGGCAGCAGTGAGAAGAGAGCATGTCCTGGATGGTGGGGGTCCCTGGTGATTGGATTTAAGTGCCAATTTCAAAAATATACGAAATTTTAACGTAATAAAAGAGTAAAAGAATTTAAGAACCTAGTATATTTTGATTAAATATAGAATTACATAAATCTTTGCAGTTTATCAGTAATCTATTAATTCCAAGTAACTTGTTTATTCAATTGTTTCATGTTCATCCATTTATTATTCTCATACATTTTGAAACGAAACTGAAAGATTCCAATATCTCAGTGACATTGTCAATAAATTTGCATTCTCGTTATGGAGATGTATACGTAGGTGCTGAGAAAGTATAGGATTCTGAAGACACATTCTCAACGACTCAGAAACAATTTCTTCCCCTCCACCAAATGGGCCATGGCCCTTCATTATTCCTTTTTTGGCTACTATTTACTTATTATTTAATTTATAGTAATTTTATATCTTGGCCTCTACGTTCTTCTAAGTTTGCAAAGATTTAACATGTCTTTTAAAACTATGACAAACTTCTATAGATGCACGGTGAAAAGTATACTGACTTTTTGCGTCGTGGCCTGGTATGGAAATACAAAAAAAGCATACATCAAATATTGGATACAGCCCAGTCCATCATGGGTAAAGTCCTCACCACCAATGAGCACAGCTACAACGAGTGCTGTCGTAGGAAATCAGGATCCATCGTCAAGGAGCCCCCATCATGTAGTCCATTCTCTCTCTTCACCACTGCACCAGAAAGGAGGTACAGGGGTCTCAGGTCCCACGCTATCAAGTTATTACCCCTCTTGAACCAGAACAGATAACATCATTTATCTTCACTCAACCCAACACTGATCCCACAAACTATGGACTCACTTTCAAGAAGTCTTTAACTCCTGGTCTTTATAATTAATGCTTATTTATTCATCATTTTCTTTATTTATTGCGATACAGCACAGAATAGGATCTTCTGGCCCTTCGAGCCACACTGCCCAGCAATCATCTGATTTAATCCAAGCCTAATCGTGGGACAATTTACAATGACCAATTAACCTACTAACTGGTATTTCTCTCGACTGTGAGAGGACACCAGAGTATCTGTTTTTGACTTTCTTTCCATAAACATTTCTAACAAATTCAACCAAATCTAGTGTGATGAGATCATTCCTGTTATTCAAAGAAACTGTTAGGGAAACAATGGCTGGACTGGTGCCATCTTCCACAGTTTGATTAACAGATATCCTTCATGAATAGAATGGCACTGTTTCATTCAGTTACATTTATTACTGTCTCTTTATGCTTCTTCCCATTGGTTGCTATTGACGGCATTAGCAACATCAGTCAACACACAATGCACTGATGCTTCATAGACACTGACATCATTATCACAGTGAAAACACGTCAACAATAGCAGAAAATGTTAGAAATATTGAGTGTGCCAGACACAGTCCATATAGAGAGAGAGAGAATCAATGATTCCAGTCCGTAATGCTCAATCATAACAGCACAGTATTGCTTGCGTTGCTTAGTAATCTAGGGTCGTAACAATAATGTGGCCTTCAGGGATGTGTGTGGAAATTGGTATATTATTGACACATGTATGGAGAAACAGTGAAAAACTTTGTTAGGCATGCCATTCCAATATAGATCATTTCATTACAACAGTGTTGCAAAGGAAATCAATTACAGATTGCAGAAGAAAATGTTGCAGTTACAGAGAAATGGCTTTACAGGTAGGCAATAAAGTGCAAGGCATTGAAGTAGATTGTGAGATGAAGAGTACGTCTTATTGTACCAGAGTATAGTTCAATAACAGTAGAATAGAAGTTGTCATACAGTCACAGAGACATAGAAAGCTACAGCATAAAAACAGGCCCTTTGGCCCATCTATTCCATGCCAAACCATTTAAGCTGCCTATTCCCATCAACTTGTACCTGGACCATAGCCCTCCATGCCCCTCCCACCCATATACCTATGTAAACTTCCCTTAAACATTGAAATCAAAATCGCATTCACCAGTTGCTGGTAGCTCATTCCACATTCTCACAACCCTCGCAGTGAAGAAATTTCTCCTCATGTTGACCTTAAACATTACACCTTTCACCCTTAACCGATGACCTCTAGTTGTAGTCTCACTCAACCTCAGTGGAGGAAGCCTGTTTGTATTTACCATATCTATACCCCTTATAATTTTGTTACCTCTTTGAAATCTCGCTTAAACTATTCAATTTTCCTTATAACTTAGTTATAAGGAAACTAAGTTACGAAGTTTCCTAAGAAACTGGCAGATGGAATACAATGTTGGTAAATGCGAGGTCATCCACTTTGGATGGATAAATGGAAGAGCAGATTATTATTTAAATGGTAAAAAAAAAATTTGCAGCATGCTGCTGTTGAGAGCAACTTGGGAGTGCTTGTGTGCGAACCACAAAAGGTTGGTTTGCAGGTGCAGTAGGCTATCAGAAAGGCAAAAGGGATTGATTTGAATAGCAGGGAGGTTATGCTGCAACTGTACAGGGTACTGGTGAGGCCGCACCTGGAGTACTGTGTGCAGTTCAGGTCTCCTTACTTGAGGATGGATACAATGGCTTTGCAGAGGAGGTTCACCAGGTTGATTCCAGAGGTGACGGGGTTGGACTATGAGGAGAGATTGAGTTGTTTGGGCCTGTACTCACTGGAACTCAGAATGAAAGGAGATCTTATAGAAACATATAAAATTATGAAAGGGATAGATAAGATAGGGGCAGGACAGTTGTTTCCACTGACAGGTGACACTAGAACTAGGGGACATAGACTCAAGATTCGGGGAGTAGATTTAGGACGGAGATGAGGAGGAACTGCTTTTCCCAGAGGGTGGTGAATCTGTGGAATTCTCTGCCCAATGAAGTAGTGGAGGCTACTTCATTAAATATATTTAAGACAAGGCTGGTTAGATTCTTGTATTGTAGGGGAATTAAGAGTTATAGGAAAAAGGCAGGTAGCTAGAGATGAGTCCATGGTCAGATCAGCCATGATCTTATTGAATGGCGGAGCAGGCTTGATGGACCAGATGGCCTACTCCTGCTCCTATTTCTTATGTTCTTAATATGTTCTTATTAGTTCCTCCAGTCCTGGCAACATCCTTGTAAATTTTCTCTGTACTCTTTCAACCTTATTTACATCTTTCCTGTATGTGGGTGACCGAAACTGCACACTATGCTCCAAATTAGGCCTCACCAATATATTATACAACTTCAACCTAATATCCTATCTCCTGTATTCAATACTTTGATTTTTGAAGACCAACATGCCAAAAGCTTTCTATACGACCCTATTTACATGTGATACCACTCTCAATGAACTATAGACCTGTAATCCCAGTTCTCTTTGTTCTACAGCACTCCTCACTGCCCTTCCACTCACAGTGTAATGTAGATAACCATCCTCGAGCCTAGTGGGACATATTTTCAGGTTTTTGTGTCTTCTGCCCACTGGGAGTGGAGGGAAGAGAACACTTCTGGAGTGGGTGGGGCCTTTGATTATATTGGCCGTTTGAACAAGGCTATGGGAAATATAGGTGTGGTGCATGGCCAAGTGGTTAGGGCGTTAGGCTCACGATCTGAAGGTCGTGGGTTCGAGTCTCGGCCAAGGCAGCGTGTTGTATCCTTGAGCAAGGCACTTAACCACAAACTGCTTCAGTCCACCCAGCTGAAAATGGATACTGGCAAATGCTGGGGGTTAACTTCGCAATAGACTGGCTTCCTATCCGGGGCGGTGGTGGGGGGGGAGTCTCATACTCTCAGTCGCTTAACACCACAGAAACTTGCATAAGCACCAGCCTGATGGGCCACAAGGCTCGGGACAGACTTTGACTTGATGAGAAGTATAGGCAGAGTCCATGGAGGGGACTCTGTCTTCCATGATGTGCTGTGTGCACACAACTCTGCATTTTTTTTTTGAGGCTGGATAGTTCAACTGCCTCACCGGGATGTTATGTATCCAGATAGGATACTATCTATGATGCATCAAGAAAAATTGTTGAGGGTCAAAGGGGACATGCCAAATTTCTTCAACCTCCTGGTAAAGCAGAGGCATTGGTGAGCTTTCTTGGTGATAGTGTCTTCGTGGTTACATCAGGACAGGTTATTGGAAATGTTTACTCCTAGGAATCTGAAGCTTTCAACATTTGTGACCTCAGCACAATTAACATAAATGGCAGCTTAGGCAAGAGCCCCCCTTCCTGAAGTCAAAAATCATCTCATTTGTTTTGCTGACACCGAAGCAAAGGCTGTTGTCATGGCATTATTTCACCAGCCTCTCTATCTCCTTCCTGCTCTCCAACTCACTATTATTTGAAATTTCACCGACTACAGTGGTGTCATTTGTAAAATTGTGGATGGGGTTAGAGCAGTATTTTACCAAACTGTTGTGAGTGCATAGGGAGCAGAGTAAGGGGCTGAGGGTGCAGCCTTGTAGAGCACCAGTGTTGGGGATAGCTGGTGAAGTATTGCTGCCTATCTGTACTGATTGCAGTCTGTTGGTCAGGATGTCCAGGATCCAGTTGCAAAGGAGGTATTGATCACAGTTTAGGAGTTCGGAGATGAGTTTGCTTGGAATTGTAATATTGAAAGTGGAACTCTAGTCAATAAACAATAGTCTAACATACATAACCTAACATCACACAGAAACTCATTGTTCTCTATCCCACACAGTAGCAAGTGCAACTGATGGAGAACTGTAACTATTTGTCTCTTCCTGAGTACACTGGTATAATACATGATGGTGAGTTCGCTGCGAACATTACATCTGTCCTTTGCAGTAACATGCATGGAATTAACACAGCAAAGAGTGTTTCTGAGTCTTTTGGAATAATAGTAATTATTAATGGTAAAACTCTTGGCAGTGTGAAGGATCAGTGAGATCTTGGGTATTGTGTCCATAGGACACTCAAAGCTTCTGCACAGGATGACAGTGTTGTTAAGAAGGCATATGAAGCTTAGAAAAATAGATGGCTCTGTAGTAGAGTAATTCTAGGCAGGTTATAAGGTAGGTTACATGGTCGGCGCAACATTAGGGGCCAAAGGGCCTGTAAGGTGCTGTAGATTTCTATGATTCTATGAATATGTGGATAAGTCAAAGTCAAAGTGAATATATGTCAGCATATACTACCCTGAGAACCATTTTCTTGCAGTTATTTACAGGAAAACAAAGAAATACAATGGAATTTATGAAAAACATAGAACATAGAATAGTACAGCACATTACAGACCCTTCGGCCCACAAGGTTGTACCGACCCTCAAACCCTGCCTCCCATATAAGCCCCCACCTTAAATTCCTCCATATACCTGTCTAGTAGTGTCTTAAACTTCACTAGTGTATCTGCCTCCACCACTGACTCAGGCAGTGCATTCCACGCACCAACCACTCTCTGAGTAAAAAACCTTCCTCTGATATCCCCCTTGAACTTCCCACCCCTTACCTTAAAGCCATGTCCTCTTGTATTGAGCAGTAGTGCCCTGGGGAAGAGGCACTGGCTATCCACTCTATCTATTCCTCTTAATATCTTGTACACCTCTATCAAAAACTACGTAGTAGTGAAAAAAGAGCATGGTCTGGGTGGTGGGAGTCCTTGACGATGGATGCTACTATCTTACGGCAGTACTCCTTGATAATGTGCTCAGTGGTGGGGTGCACTCTTCCTGTGATGAACTGGGCTGTATCCTTCAATTTCTGTTGACTTTTCCATTCCTGGGCATTGGTGTTTCAATACCAGGCTGTGTGTAACCAATTAGGATACTCTCCACTGTGGATCCATTGAAGTTTGTCAATGTTTTCGGTGACTTGCCAAATCTACACTAATTTCTCAGAAAGTTGAGGCATTGCCATGCCTTCTTTATGATGGCACCTACATGCTGATCTACCACACAATTAAGTCTACCACATAGACTTCTGTAGTTTTCACCATGGTTTGCTGCTGAGCAATATATATCACAGTTATATTCTACTCTGTGTGAGCAATGTCATTTCATTCTTCCCTTAGTAAAATGAGAATCATAACACGTAAGAATTTCCAAGTAAATATGCAGCCTTATGATGACTTACACTCAGTGGCCACCTTATTGTGTACAACACATTTCTTACCCATTCTGTTGTTTAGTCTGAACAACAACTCAACCCCTTGACCATGTCTGCAGGTTGCTGTCCATGAATGGCCGAATAAATACTTACATTAACAAGCAGGTGTGCGGGTGTACCTAATAAAATGGCCACTGAGTGAATAGAAGAAAGTCACACTATTGTCATATTTGGCTTTGAAAAGATGTGGTTGAGTAAAACATGGATAAACTTCAAGGCGGTGAAATCAGTGGGTCTTCATAGTATGCACTCAGACTGCTTCAATGCATGAAAATATTTCTGTCAAACTACTCATAGAGAGTCTAGCTCATTTTTCAAATTAGCCCTGGAACTATCATGACTTCTAGACTGGAGGTAAAAGATACCAGACTGCTGGTTATTATTGTATTAATGAGATCACAGATATTAAATTAGACCTGCCTGTGCACTACAGCTCTTAGGGGTCCTGCCAATTTTATCCCTGGGAATGGAATTTTCCCTTGAGAAAGCGTGATTAAATATAGAATAAATGTAGACCAGAAACAAGGGAGTAGAGAACTTAATGGAACTCACTGAGAGTGATTGATTTGCTTAAGAGAGAGCTGTGACCATTGCTTGAGTGGATTTCCAAAAAGCATTCATATATGCTTCTTGTAAAGGGTTTGTTAAAACAAAATCATATGTATGATAAAGTCATAGGGCACTACAGCATAGAAGCAGGCCCTTCAGCCCATCTAGTTTAAGGCGGGAGGAGAAGATGGCAGCGCAACGCAGCGCGCGCAGCTCTCCTGTGAAATGATATCATATTTGTTAAATAGGGTGCCGTGCACAATTCTGATTTGATGGAGACAGACGTCAGAAGGCACAGAGGAACATCTGAAGAAATGTCTGAAATGCCCGGTTCGCTGCTTCTGCTACTGTGTGATCGAGAATCTCGGGAGGGAAGGCCCCAAAATCCCCGGCTTTGCCTGCTGCTGGCGACCGATGCGGAAGGTCAAAGTGTTCGGCAGAGATGGTGCTCGGTACTTGGTATCGGAGGGCTGATCTGAGCTCGAAGTTTACGGACGATTCAAAGTCGGACTGTGGTCGGGCATGGCAGGGAGAGTTTTCTTCCTTCTCCCATCTGCATGAGATGTGGGACTTTCAAGAGACTTTGAACTTTTTTACTGTGCCCATGGCCTGTTTCTTCATCAAGTTATGGTATTGTTGCACTGTTGTAACTATATGTTATAATTATGTGGCTTTTGTTAGTTTTTCAGTCTTGGTCTGTCCTGTCTTTCTGTGATATCACACCGGAGGAATATTGTATCATTTCTTAATGCATGCATTACTAAATGACAATAAAAGAGGACTGCGTGTCCTCATAATCTAATCTAATCTAGTTTATGTCAACCTGGTTTTCTTCCATGTCCCATCTACCTGCACCTGAACCATTGCCTTCAATACCTCTCTCATCCATGTACCTGTGCAAACTTAAAGAAATTTAGATAGGTACAGTGCCTAGAAAAGATATACACCCTTCTTGAATGTTTTCATGTTTTATTGTTTTACGACATTGAATCACAGTAGATTTAATTTGGCTTCTTTTTGCCATTGATCAACAAAGCGATCTAAATTAATTACAAATATAAAACACAAATATAATTGATTGCATAAGTATTCACCCTCTTCAAGTCAGTATTTAGTAGATGCACCTTTGGCGCAATTACAGCCTTGAGTTTGTGTGACTAGGTCTCTATCAGCTTTGCACATCTGGATACTGCAATTTTTTCCTATTTTTCTTTACAAAACTGCTCAGATTTTGTTAGATTGTATGGGAATCGTGAGTGAACTGCCCTTTTCAAGTCCAGCCACAAATTCTCAATTGGATTGAAGTCTGGACTTTTACTTGGCCAAACCAGGACATTAACTTTGTTGTTTTTAAGCCATTCCTGTGTAGCTTTGGCTTTATTCTTGGGGGTCATTGTCTTGCTGGAAAACAAATCTTCTCCCAAGTCATAGTTCTCTTGCAGACCGCACCAGATTTTCCTCCAGGATATCCCTGTATTTTGCTGCATTCACTTTACCCTCTACCTTCGCAAGCCTTCCAGGGCCTGCTGCAGTGAAGCATGCCCACAGCATGACGCACCCACCACCTTGCTTCACAGTAGGGATGGTGAGTTTTTGCTGATGTGCATAGCGTTTAGTCTGATGGCCAAAAAGCACAATTTAGCTTTCATCAGACCATAGAAACTTCTTCTAGCTGACTTCAGAGACTCCAACATGCCTTCTGGCAAACTCTAGCTGAGATTTCATGCGAGTTTTTTTTTTCAGCTGTGGGTATCCCTTTGCCACTCTCCCATAAAGCTGCAACTGGTGAAGCACCTGACCAACAGTTGTTGTATGCGTAGTTTCTCCCATCCCACGGAGCTCAGAAAAATAGAGGGCTATGTGGAAGGGAAAGTCTAGGCAGCTTCTAGAGTAGGTTACATGGTTGGCACAACATTGTGGGCCAAGAGCCTGTAAAGTGCTGTAGGTTTTCTATGTTCCATTTCTAAATACAGATTTGATGTTTGTTGCTTGATACAGAAACAGTCTGAAATGAAAAATCCAAAATAGGTATTGAAAGAAGTTGGGCAGAATGATCAATTAATTTAACATGGATAAAAATGGGGAGGAATATTTACAAAGAAAATATAATGTACCAGCAATGGAAATGCATGTAGAATGTAAATAAGCAGAATATTTAATAAAGAGTTCTAGGATTTCAAGAAATAATTTCCTGGAAATGCAAGTGCAGCTGGATGATACCATAAAAAAAGTTAATAGGCTTATGAGTTTTATATACTGACTAAAAGAGCAATAAGGGATTTTTGGGAAAACATCTCGGTGTAGTTTTGCATCATCTTGGATACACCATTAAAGGAAGCACATTGAATTATTGAATTAATAACTGATGTTAGTTCACAGAGCCAATGTGAAGTATGCTAGCTTGCAACCATAAAGTAAAGTTCATGATTCTGGCTTAAGTGCTAATGGGTTGGAAAAGACTGAAGAAATTCAACTGAGACTACGTCCACACTAGACCGGATAAATCTGTAACCGAAGCTTTTTCTCTTCGTTTTGACCCTCCATCCACACTAAAATGGCGTTTTCCTCCCCCGAAAACGGAGCTTTTCTAAAATGCTCTCCGGAATGTTTAAATCTGAAAACGCCGGCTGGGCGTTGTAGTATGTACGGGGTAACCAGAGGTTTTAAAAAACCTGTCGTCCCTTTCATCGGTGAAGAGACTATGGCTGTGGGAAATGTTTCCAGGGTGACCCCTCTGTGGGAGTGGGGAAGATGTTGGTGGGGCCACCCGGGGGTCTGTATGTCCGTATGTGTAGCTGTGAGGCTGGTATTGTGGCAGTGAAAAGTACTGGGGGGGGGGGAGAGCCATCATATTCCTCATCATTGCACCAGTATCGTCACTGAGCACTGTGTGGTCAAGTGCCTTGCTCAAGGACACAACACGTTGCCTCGGCTGGGGCTCGAACTCACAACCTTCAGGGCCCTAGTCAAATGCCTTAACCACTTGGCCACGTGCCAACCCCCATTTACACTCTAGTTTAAACCCCATTGTCCAGCATTAGCACACTTTCTCACTAGGATATTAGTCCCCCTCCATTTCAGGTATGGTGTATGGTATGTTGGCCTTCATCAATCGTGGGATTGAATTTAGGAGCCGAGAGGTAATGTTGCAGCTATATAGGACCCTGGTCAGATGCCACTTGGAGTACTGTGCTCAGTTCTTGTCGCCTCACTACAGGACGGATGTGGAAGCCATAGAAAGGGTGTAGAGGAGATTTACAAGGATGTTGCCTGGTTTGGGGAGCATGCCTTATGAGAATAGGTTGAGTGAACTCGACCTTTTCTCCTTGGAGCGATGGAGGATGAGAGGTGACCTGATAGAGGTGTATAAGATGATGAGAGGCATTGATCGTGTGGATAGTCAGAGGCTTTTTCCCAGGGCTGAAATGGTTGCCACAAGAGGACACAGGTTTAAGGTGCTGGGGAGTAGGTACAGAGGAGATGTCAGGGGTAAGTTTTTTACTCAGAGAGTGGTGATGGTGTGGAATAGGCAACTGTGGTGGAGGCGGATATGATAGGGTCTTTTAAGAGACATTTAGATAGGTACATGGAGCTTAGTAAAACAGAGGGCTATAGGTAAGCCTAGTAATTTCTAAGGTAGGGACATGTTCAGCACAACTCTGTGGGCCGAAGGGCCTGTGTTGTGCTGTAGGTTTTCTATGTTTCTATGTTTCAGGTGAAACAAGACTTTCCAGGCACAGATCCATGGTCTCGTGAGACTAACGGATGCCACCCATATGTTTCAGGTGCAATCTGTCTCTTCTGTACTGGTCCCACTTTCCCTGGTCCAAAATTCTTATGTGCTTCATCCAACGCCAGCTCATTAGCCACATGGTAAACTGTATAATCTTCCTATTTCTGGCCTCATTAGCATGTGGCACATGTGGCAGTCCTGAGATCACCACCCTGGAGGTTTTGCCCTTTAACTGAGCAACTAATTCCCTGAACTCCCCATGCAGAACCTCGTTGCTCATCCTACCAACATCTTTGCTACCTATGTGACCACGAACTCTGGCTGTTCACTCTCCCACTTAAGGATCTTCCGGAACCATTCCAAAATCCAGTGATTCTCCCTAGTAATGGCAACTTCACACTCCTCTGACCCCTGACACTCTCAATCTTCCTGCATACTGCTAGTGTCTTCCACTGTGAAGTCTGATGCAAAATACTTATTCAGTTCATCTGCCATTTCCTTGTCCCCCGTTATTATCATGCCAGCATCATTTTCCAGCAGTCCGATATCCACTGTCACCTGTCTTTCACACTTCATGTGCCTGCAGGAACTTTTGGGATCCTGTTTAATATTATTGGATAGCTTACTTTTGTATTCCGTCTTTTCCTTTGTAATGACTTTTTTAGTTGCCTTCTCTCTGCTAGCCATGACAGCCTTCCTCACTGTCCACCACACACCCAATCTTGTTGTCATCCACAAATTTGCTGATCCAGTTAACCACATTATCATCCTGATCATTTATATACTGTAGATGACCGACAGTAAAGGACCAGCACCAATCCCTGTGGCACACCACTAGCCACAGGCCTCCAGTCAGAGAGGCAACCCTCTACTACCACTCTCTGGCTTCTCCCACAAAGCCAATGTCTGATCCAAATTACTGCCTCATCCTAAATGCCAAGCGACTGAACCTTTCTGACAAGCCTCCTGTTACTTTAATTTTTCTATTTGCAAAATTATCCTTAAATTTACTTTGGAAAATTAAATGTAGTGGCTATATTTCAACCCATAATAGAAGGTATTTTTTTTAAACAGTTTCATGCCACAGAAATTTTCTTTTTATTTCTGTATTATTTATTTAGTGAGTATCACACGGTGAAGGCCCTTCCAGTTCTTCAAGCCACGTCACCCCAGCAACGTCCAACAAACCCTGTTAACCCTAACCTAACAACGGGACAATTTACAATGACAAACTCAAAAGGTATTTAAGTACAATCAAAGTTCAATAGACAATAGACAATAGGTGCAGGAGTAGGCCATTCGGCCCTTCAAGCCAGCACCGCCATTCACTGTGATCATGGCTGATCATTCACAATCAGCATCCAGTTCCTGCCTTATCCTCATAACCTTTGATTCCGCTATCTTTAAGAGCTCTATCCATCTCTTTCTTGAAAGCATCCAGAGACTTGGCCTCCACAGCCTTCTGGGGCAGAGCATTCCATATATCTCTCTGGGCGAAAAAGTTTTTCCTCAACTCCGTTCTAAATAGCCTACCTCTTAATCTTAAACTGTGGCCTCTGGTTCTGGACTCATCCATCAGTGGGAACATGCTTCCTGCCTCCAGCATGTCCAATCCCTTAATAATCTAATATGTTTCAATCAGATCCCCTCTCATCCTTCTAAATTTCAATGCATACAAGCCCAGTCGCTCCAACCTTTCAGAATATGACAGTCCCGCCATCCCGAGAATTAACCTTGTGAACCTACGCTGCACTCCCTCAATAGCAATCTTTGCTGTCCAAATGTTCCAGGTTTATGTAAAAAGCAAATAAGATGGTACCTGCTGTAGGCAAATTGGAGCGGATCTAATTCGCCACTCAGACAGGAGACTAGTATGCTTCAATACCAGTCTCTCAAAATACTTCATCACTGTGGATGCAAGTGCCACTAGACGATAGTCATTCAGGCAGATTACTATGCTCTTCTTGGGCTCCGGTATGATTGAAGCAGGGTGCCGGAGCAAGAGGTCGAAGATATCCGTGAACACATCAGCCAGTTGGTCAGGCAACACACATAAAAGTTGCTGGTGAATGCAGCAGGCCAGCCAGCATCTATAGAAAGAGATACAGTCGAAATTTCGGGCTGAGACTCTTCATCAGGACAGTTGGTCAGTGCAGGTCTTCAGTATTCGGGCAGGTACTCTGTCCGGACCAGATGCTGTCCTTGGATCTACTCTCTTGAAGGCAACATGCACGTCATCTTCAGAGAGTGAGACCAAAGGATCATCAGGAGAAATGAGAGTGCACGATGGTTCTTCCTTGCTCTGGTGGTCAAAATGAGCATAGAAGGCATTGAGCTCATCTGGAAGCGAATCTCTGCTGTCCCATGTCACAAGATTTAACTTTATAACAAATAAATTGTCGACAAGGGTTAGAACGGAACGTTCTGAAATATATTGCCACTTCTTACATTTCCTCCTACAAGATGAACATTTTTGGCTTTTCAAATGTTGCAGAGCCTATACAGAAACGTAAAATGCAATTTACCTTCTGACCCTTCACCAACATACAGCTTAGAAACAGGTTAACTATATTATAATCTGATTTCACGAAACCCAAGGCATGCAAACAAGGTCAGATAAAGGCCAGGCATGGCACTGGGTATAAACCATCAGTTCAAACCTGTTGAAAATGCATGAGAGAAAATGTAAAATATATGTGCCCTCTGCTTTAAGAAAAGATCATTTACATTTATGATCACATGCTTCTCTTGCTTATATGCTCATCCCTTAGTTTTCCCTGATGTAGTTTATACAGATAGTCTCATCCTGAGGCATTGACCAATCCCCAAATTATTTTAAGTACTCCAAGGAAATTATATTCCACCTTAAATGAGACACTGTTCTGTACAGCCACAATGGTAAACAAGTGATTAAAATTAAACATTTTAATTCATCAGCCTCACCTGCATGAATGCGGTCAACTTTTTGACCAAAACCAGCAGGAGGTGACAGCCGACTATGGGTGGACAACATCGTCTCACTGCAACAAGCAACCACCAAAATCTAAAGGAACAGCTGAACTCCTCAATATTTCTATCAAAGAGGACATAGTATCGAGTCTAATTCCTGGTAAGGTCATTTTCAAATTTCAAAAAGTTCAAAGTAAATTTATTATCAAAGTAAGTAAATATCACCATATATGTACTCCCCTGAGATTCATTTTCTTGTGGGCATTCACAGTGGGTGCAAAGAAACACAACAGGATCAATGAGAAACAAAGGTGGACATGCAACCAATGTATAAGATGATGAGGGACATTGATTGTGTGGACAGCCAGAGGTTTTGTCCCAGGGCTGAAATGGCTAACATGAGGAGGCATAGTTTTAAGGCACTTGGAAACAGGTAGCAAGGGGATGTCAGGGGTAAGTTTTTCACACAGAGAGTGATGGGTGCATGGAATGCACTGCCGGAGGTGGTGGTGGAAGTGGATATAATAGGGTCTTTTAAGAGCTTCTTCGATAGGTACATGGGGCTTAGGAAAATAGAGTGCAATGTGCGAGGGAAACTCCAGGCAGCTTCCAGAATACGTTACGTGGTCGGCACAACATTGTGAGCTGGAGGACCTGTAATGTGCTCAAGGTTTCTACGTTCTATGTTCAATGTGCAAAAGAAGATGAACAAAGCAAATACAATAAGTAAATAATATTTATATTATTGTATATTGTATTTTTTATTTCCTCAAAAACAATACCTGTTAAACCAGGCATGTGGAAAGTAAAGATAAGGTCTCAAATTTGATCACATACTCACTAATCTATGTATTTGTTATAGACATACGTAGTACAATGCTATTAGTCAGAATTACTCTCTCATAATATAATATGATAATATTATATAAGCATCATATAAATGCATATAAAGGCAAATCTCATCTCTACCAACAGGTAAGCACGACAAAATATCAACAATTATGAAAATTTTGAATTCTGAAGTAAAGTTACATATCACTGCAAACTCATGCACATCCCAAATTTCCTAATTACCATCCGACTAGGAGACCAATAGTGAAGTATGAGCAATGCAGAACGTTGGGGAGCAGCATTGGACAGATGAAGTATCAATAAGCTAGAGTACAATGAATACAAAGAGTTACCTTGTCAAAATCAAGAAGTAGAAGGCTGTAGATAAAGTGAACACATCTTCCCCATCAGGTAAATGAATACAACGAAACCCAATTTCCCTCGGGATCAATAAAGTATATCCATACAGGGAAAATTTCTATGACAGCTCTCAACTTCCGCTGTGATGGAGCACCATAGATAAATAACAAAAATAAAAACAAATGCCTTCACAGAAAATAATCAATTAAATTATATAATATGCACCTTCATTTCTTATATGAAATTATGTCTGACGAATCTCATAGAATTTTTTGAGGATGTAACTAGTAGAGTGGATAGGGGAGAACCAGTGGATGTGGTATATTTGGATTTTCAAAAGGCTTTTGACAAGGTCCCACACAGGAGATTAGTGTGCAAACTTAAAGCACACGGTATTGGGGGTAAGGTATTGATGTGGATGGAGAATTGGTTAGCAGACAGGAAGCAAAGAGTGGGAATAAACGGGACCTTTTCAGAATGGCAGGCGGTGACTAGTGGGGTACCGCAAGGCTCAGTGCTGGGACCCCAGTTGTTTACAATATATACTAATGACTTGGATGAGGGAATTAAATGCAGCATCTCCAAGTTTGCGGATGACATGAAGCTGGGTGGCAGTGTTAGCTGTGAGGAGGATGCTAAGAGGATGCAGAGTGACTTGGATAGGTTGGGTGAGTGGGCAAATTCATGGCAGACGCAATTTAATGTGGATAAATGTGAAGTTATCCACTTTGGTGGCAAAAATAGGAAAACAGATTATTATCTGAATGGTGGCCGATTAGGAAAAGGGGAGGTGCAACAAGACCTGGGTGTCATTATACACCAGTCATTGAAAGTGGGCATTCAGGTACAGCAGGCAGTGAAAAAGGCGAATGGTATGCTGGCATTTATAGCGAGAGGATTCGAGTACAGGAGCAGGGAGGTACTACTGCAGTTGTACAAGGCCTTGGTGAGACCACACCTGGAGTATTGTGTGCAGTTTTGGTCCCCTAATCTGAGGAAAGACATCCTTGCCATAGAGGGAGTACAAAGAAGGTTCACCAGATTGATTCCTGGGATGGCAGGACTTTCATATGAAGAAAGACTGGATGAACTGGGCTTGTACTCGTTGGAATTTAGAAGATTGAGGGGGGATCTGATTGAAACGTATAAAATCCTAAAGGGATTGGACAGCCTAGATGCAGGAAGATTGTTCTCGATGTTGGGGAAGTCTAGAACGAGGGGTCACAGTTTGAGGATAAAGGGGAAGCCTTTTAGGACCGAGATTAGGAAAAACTTCTTCACACAGAGAGTGGTGAATCTGTGGAATTCTCTGCCACAGGAAACAGTTGAGGCCAGTTCATTGGCTATATTTAAGAGGGAGTTAGATATGGCCCTTGTGGCTATGGGGATCAGGGAGTATGGAGGGAAGGCTGGGGTGGGGTTCTGAGTTGGATGATCAGCCATGATCATAATAAATGGCGGTGCAGTCTCGAAGGGCCAAATGGCCTACTCCTGCACCTATTTTCTATGTTTCTATGTTTCTATGTTTCTATATTCAGCCAAACAATTTGTTCTGTACGATATTGAAATAAATTCAATATTACAGATGCACAGTGTCTGGTCATTCATTCTAAATATGCTGGTTCAGACTTGCACAGCGCACCCCTAATCAAAATTATTCAGTGCACATTTGACACCGTCTGCTAGCCAGAGTATAAAAGTTTGCTCAGTCAACAATGTCCAATGTAGTTTTTCATTGATTCTATTGTATTTCTTTATTCTACTGTGAATGCCTGCAAAAAAACAATCACAGGGTAGTATTGCATATGGTGACATATACAAACATTGATAATAAATTTACTTTGATCTTTGAATTTAAAATCAAAGCAGGATTAATTTAATCCATCCACTAATGCCACTCTAACTCACTTCCCAACCATCAGTAACGCAGGGCCTCATCAGGGTTACCCTTCAAGGCTGTCAAAACACCCAACAAGGACGAGTGCTAAATTCAGACTCTGACATGACTAACTAAATACAGATCACCTTGATCCAGAGCTGAATACCAGAAGTGAAGTGAACAAGAAGCACTAGAAAGGTTTGATGTAATGGAGACTGAAAGGAGATTTGCTACCACACTAGATGGTTATCATGGTTATGCTTGTTGTGTGCAATTCGCCACACTTCTGAGAGATCAATTCATGGACGGACGTTCACAGAAAACGTAAACAAAATACTTGCCAAAAGATTGGGCTGCAGTAGAAAAGACTAACTAACCCATGAGATTTATCAGATTAAAAAATACACTGTAATATTGTTGGTGTATAGTATTGGTCTCTAATTCTTTTTTAGAAGGTTCAAGGTTCAAAGTAGTTTTATTATCACCATATACTACCCTGAGATTCATTTTCTTGCAGATATTCACAGTGGAACAAAGAAATATAATAGAACCAATGAAAAAAAAAGGTTATCGAGATGAATGACCGAAGTTATATAAGGTATCACAAGTTTAAGTTAAGAAGCCGGTTAAGAAAGACTGTACTATTCACTAGATAATATTCACAGTAAAGCTTATGAAGAGAAATACTGAGGCAAATTGTTCTTTATCATCTGGAATAAGAACACATCAGTAATCAGGAAATTAAGAGTGAGGAAGGAAGCTAGACAGAAGTCGCTCACAGAAGCAAAATAAAATCTGTGGCCAAGATTATCAGTGAGGAGAGTTAAATAAGATGAAACAAAACAACTGGATTCAACTCTTCAATGAGAGGGTCAATACCTATTCTATTAATAATATATTATTTACTAGGGGCTCAACACAAAAATACCAGAAAACAGCAGGATAACAAAACTTACCTAAAACATTGTTGTAACACTTTTGTAATTAAATGTGCAAGAGACTTGGGAGCTAATGGGAGGTGCTGTGTTTAGAAGTCAAGAGCTCCAATAAGCTGACGTGATATTAATACCATAATGTTTGAACACTTGCGTCATTCAGACTGGCCAATGAAACTCAGGGATTTATTTAGAAATTAGAGAGTTCTACAAGTGCGTTCTGGTATTCAGGTTGAAAAGTGGTTCTCAGGTCTTAGATCTTAGTTTAGATATACCTTATTTAAAGATAGTGAGCTTTCAGGAAATCATGTTGATAGAGACATTTTTATGTTGAAGAAAACAAATAAAGGATTGGGAGAGGTAGTAGGTGGGTAGTGTTTGGGAGGAGTTGGTGATGGCAGTGTGGAGAGCTTCTGTATAGGTAAAAGATCCAAGAGTTTTACAGCAATTTTACTGATGAAGATAGTTTTTTGAGATTTCAATGTAAGCTGATTTTTATTCTCAAGTAAAAATATGTGGTGAGCAATTCAAGTAGACCTCACCACATAAAGGTAATGTTGCTTAAGTGTTAACAATAAGAATGCAGGCTTTGAGATGTTAAGTAGACTGAATGAGAATTTTAATTATGAGCACTTTAGGAATTATAATACTTAAATGATTTCACCAATTTATCATTACAATGATACAATTGCCTTTGATCTGATCTTTACTTCATGAGTAAAGTCATTCATTAATTGCTTGAATATTCAATGTTTTACGCTGTTAGCTAAGATACTGAAGTAATTACACAATTATTTTTTCATTAATTTGCTGCTAGTTTTATATTTCACAAAAAATACATTATTAACTCTAACTAGCAAGATAATCCAAGCTGGTTGATGTCAGGGCTCAAATCCAGCCAACTCCCTGCATGCTGTCCATCTGTGCTGAGCTGAACATCGATCTGGCAACTCAGCTTCATAAAAAACTGACAAAAAATGCTAAAGAAACAGCAAGATTGCCGCCCAATGCTCCACAAGGCGCAGAAAGGAACAACCACCATATGTACATACATGTCATCATATAGACCATATACTACCTTGAGATTCATTTTCTGGCAGGCATGTACAGGAAAATAACAGAATACAATAGAATTTATAAAAACTATAAATAACAAAGACATGTCAGACAGCCAATATGCAAAGGAAGACATACTGTGCAAATAATTTTAAAAAGGAAATAGATAATACTGAGAGCATGAGTTTTACACTTCTTGAACGTGACCCTAAGGTTGATTTTTGGAGTGATTTTATTCACATTGGTTCAGTGACCTGATGTTCATAGAATACTAACTGTTCCTGAACCTGCTGGTGGGGAACCCAAGGCTCCTGACCCTCCTGCCCAATGGTAGTTTTAGATGTCTCTTAGTCCAGGGTAGTAACTTACATACTGTATAAGGTGTTTAAGTGAAACATAAGGATGTGTCTAGAATGTTGGATGAATATTCTTGTCAAGGTATTGGTCATGACACATTTCTCAAGATATTCCTCATTTTAAATATAGACAAATACAGATTCAGTTAAGTAACATAGTCTTGCATTTCTTCATGCAAGCCAAACCATAGGGTAAGTAATTTTACCTGCTAGAATTGTAACAATGTAGGTCAAAATTCTGACCCACTTCAATGTCTCTCTCTACTGCCTGATATGCCATTTGAAGGTTCTCCATCTCTGGTGGTGTTCAGGGCTGCCATCATCACGTCAGCAGCTCAGATTTCACTTCTGCCAGTCATGTAAGTTCCCGGTGGAAATTCAGGAATACCGTCGCACTCAAATGTGGAAGGAATCTTCTTTGCTGTTTCCATAAAAATTTTGTTTTACCAGTCAGGGTTGTTAGCCTTGAGCTGAACCCCCAAAACCTGGAGGACTGGTGGACCATTCTTAGTCTGGCCTCTACCTTTGACCTGTTTGGCATGGGTGAGCATACCAAGAGCCAAAACACAAAGCCCTGACTCGAGTCAACGTAGCTCTCCAGGTCATTGAAGCAGGTGTTCCTCCAAACCCAACAAGATTGTGGTCCTCTTGAAGGACTTCAATGTCTAATGATGAGTATATATGGTCACGTCATGTGATATCATACATATTGTAACTAAGCACATTCACAGCCTTGATTATGTCAGTAATAGCAAAGTGGTAGATCTGTATTTTATTCTTAAGGATGTCTTCTTCCTATTGGACATCTAACCACACCCGCATTAGAAGAGTGGTGCTTTAAGTAAACACCTTCATTGTCATGGGCTGCACATTCCTCTGATCACAGCTAAGTGCTTCCAGTCTGCCACTGCAGCCAAATAAGAACACACTGCTTACTTTGAGAAAAACATTAGCAACGTATGCCAGAGAATAGGCAGAAAATCTTTTCATCCCCATAACTGTGCGCAATGGGAGTAGATTCAAGCCACAGAGGAAGGAAAAATCAAAGCAATGTTTCTGTTCAGTGATTTCCATTCTAGGGAAAAAAATAACACAAAGGTATGGACGTATGCCAGTCCTGCTACTGTAACATGTATAAATAAATCAGCTTTGCTTCTTTCAAGACATTTGCCACTTACAATGAGCATGATGTATGCTAAAGTAGCTGTTTGCAATATCTCTTAGAAGTACATAATCACGTCATGATTTTTTTTATTGGCAGTTTCCTGTAACTGGAATACTTTCAACCTAGTTTTGTCTTCCCAAAAACACTATTTAATAAACCTATACACTTATAAATCATTATCATTGTTACGCACCATGTCACATGATGGGGTGGAAATATGTCTCTATCAAGCGAGGTGTAAGATGCTCCTTCCCTCCACTAGCCTGTAGGTCACCCTTCAGCAAGGTGTAGCACCTGCTTAGCCCCCTGATCAGGGTCATGTGAAACCATGGGAACAGGTTTTGGATGGTCGTATGAGCAGCTGTTTTATATTACAGTCCTGATTACGTGATGACTGACGCCAGGCAGACAATCTCTGAAGAGTATTTGTAATGGCTGGGGTCCCCCATCTTGTAAAGACACTGCCCAGAAGAAGGCAATGGCAAACAACTTCTGTGAAAAATTTGCCACGCACAAGTATGGTCAAAAGACCATGATCACCCACATTTACAGTGGCCCACCTTAATTGCAACTTGCTGTCCTTTAGCCAATAATTTTCACAAAGCTATGTTTTCATGCAGAAATATTCATTAAGCTAGTTGTTAAGTCCTTAAAAAAGAGCATAATGAAGATAGCATAACACACACAAAAGGCTAGAGGAACTCAGCAGGTCAGGGACCAAGGAAAGGAATAAAAATGACTCATACTATATTCTATAAACTTGTATAGGTACATGGATGGGAAAGGTCTGGAGGGTTTTAAGTTCCTGAGCTTTACCCTATTGAATTACCTGCTCTAGGCCCAGTACATAGATACAATCATGGGCCTCAGCATCTTTACTTTCTGAGGAGATTAAGAGGGTTTGGCACGTGATTGAACACTCTAACTGATGCAATTTGAAATTGTCCTGACTGGTTGCATCATGTTCTGGTAGAGCAATTCAAAGGCACCAAAAACATAGGAAGCTGCAGAGAGTCACGGACTCTGACTAATAGATCACAGGTACATCCCTCACCACCACTCCACCACTGGTACCGTCTGTAGGAGGTGTTGCCTCAAAAAGGCAACGTCCATCATCAACGATTCCCGCTATCTGAGTCATGCCATCTTTTCACAGCTGCTGTCAGACAGGAGGTACAGGAGCCTGAAGGTTCACGCCACTGGGTTCAACAACAGCTACTTCTCTCTGATCATTCTCTTCTTGAACCAGCCGGCAAAACCCTAATCACTACAGTTTAGCAACACCATGGGCATTTTGAAGACTTTGCATTACAATAGATTTGTTTTTGTTCTAACCATGTTCTTTCTTGTGAATTTTGTATATAATTTATGTCTTTTTCACAAATATTATTTGTGCGATGCTATGTGCCTGTGAAGCTGCTGTAAATAAATATTTTCCTTTCACCTGTGCAGAACATACTTGTGCATATGATAATAAATTCAGTTTCTACAGAATTAGTGTATTGTGGACAGCTTAAAAAGAGATATTTTTGCCACCGAGGGAGTGCAACGAAGATTCGTTGGACTGATACCTCAGGTGGTAGAAATGAGGAGGGACTGAGTTGTGTAGTCCTGTATATAATCGTTCAAAGATCCAAAGATTCAAAGTACATTTACTATCAAAGTATGTATGCAGCAAACAACCCTGAGATTTGCCACAAAACTCTGCACCGTAGAGAGCATCTTAACATACGGCATCTCTGTGTGGTATCTCAGTTGCACAGCAGCTGATAGGAAAGCATTTCAGCGGGTCGTCTCTAGCGCACAGAAGATCACCGGGACACAGCTCCCAGCTCTGGAGGACACCTACAGCTCTCGCTGCCTAAGGAAAGCTACAAGCATCTGTAAGGACAATACACACCCATGAATCATCTGTTTGAACTTCTTCCATCTGGCAGGCGTTATAAGATTTTCTATGCCTGCACTTCCAGACTGAAAAATAGCCTTTTCCCCAGAGCTATAATTGCTCTGAACCAGCTGATCAAGCATCATCCATAAATTCGTTACATCGCTACTCTAATACTGGTTTTATGGCTGTCACGCACCTGAGTTGTGCTTTTGTACTGCTGGACATTGCTTGTACTGGCTGGTAACTTGATTTGATTTATTGTTTATTTATTTTATTTGTTGTTTTATAGCATTGAGTATGAGAGTCGCAAACTCATTTTTGCTGTATTGGTGCATGACAAATTGTACTATGCAATGACGATAAAGATATTTCAATTCAATTTCAATTCAATTCAAAACAAAGAAACACCATGGAACCCTTTCAGATTAACTATCAAATACCCAGTACACAATAAAAGAACAAATAGCGCAAATGGCAAGAAAGAGAGATTAACGCACAGAATATTAAATATCAAACCGCAGAGTCCTTGAAACAGTCTAGGAATATTCAGCTTAGTTCAGGTCAGTTCTATTTAGCGCTGTTTCATTCGTTGACTATAGGCCAAAGAGCCAGTCCGTCCCAACCAAAATCGCACAAAATAGCAATAAGAAAATGCAGTAATCAGAAACCAGAAACACATATAGAAGAATAGGAGTAACTCTCATTGAATATATAAAATTATAACATGTCTATATAAAGTGGATTACAGGAAGGATGTATCTTCTGGCTGGGATCCAGGATCAGCCATGATGGAATGGAGGAGCAGAATCAATGGGCTGAATGGCCTAACTCTGTTCCTATGTCTTATGGTCTTATGTAGCCCTCTGTTGGCTTGCCTTGATCCTGATTGGCTACCCCTCAGTTGACCTTTGAATTTTATTGGCTTGCATTTCTTTACCTCTTAGCAGTTCTTAGTGGTATTGCAGACAGGACATAAACTTTCAACTTGTTTACAGGAACACAAACTGGTAGTAAGGAGACATGATCCATTGTCACTGATCTCAGTACGAGGTGTGATTAATAAGTTCATGGCCTAAGGTAGAAGGAGTCAATCTTAGAAAACCTAGCACATTTATTTTTCCTACATTTACACATTTACTCCAGCGGTCGGGGAGCATACGGATCCCTTATTTGTAGAAGTCGGCGTCTTGGACCTCCAGAAGTGGTCCACAGCAGGGGTGATTGATAAGTTCATGGTCTAAGGTAGAAGGAAATAAGTTATTAACTTCAAACTTTCTGCATTATCACTCAAAGAGTTGAACTGCACGTGCATGTAACAAGAGCTGTATAACTCATCTCCTTCTACCTAAGGCCACGAACTTATCAATCACCCCTGCTGTGGACGACCTGGAGGTCCAAGACGTTCTTGTTACATGCACGTGCAGTTCAACTCTTTGAGTGATAATGCAGAAAGTTTGAAGTTAGTAACTCGTCTCCTTCTACCTTAGGCCACAAACTCATCAATCACCCCTGCTGTGGACCACTTCTACAAGGAAGGGATCCGTATGCTCCACGACCTCTGGACTAACTGTGTACATGTAAGAGGGGACTATGTTGAAAAATAAATGTGCCAGGTTTTCTAAAATTGACTCCTACCTCAGGCCACAAACTTACCAGTCACCCCTTGTATGTGAAGACCGAGAAGGACACCACTTTAACAGGGACACCAGAGAGGTTCTGGTGCAGGAAAACATGAGGCAGGCACAAGAATTTTCAGAAGTGTGGTCTTCTTCTGATAACTCCATAAACATACATATCCAAAGAGAACAACAGGAATTCTGCAGATGCTGGAAATTCAAGCAACACACATCAATGTTGCTGGTGAAAGCAGCAGGCCAGGCAGCATCTCTAGGAAGAGGTACAGTCAGCGTTTCAGGCCGAGACCCTTCGTCAGGACTAACTGAAGGAAGAGTTAGTAAGAGATTTGAAAGTGGGAGGGGGAGGGGGAGATCCAAAATGATAGGAGAAGACAGGAGTGGGAGGGATGGAGCCAAGAGCTGGACAGGTGATTGGCAAAAGGGATACGAGAGGATCATGGGACAGGAGGTCCGGGAAGAAAGACGGGGGGGGGGGACCCAGAGGATGGGCAAGGGGTATAGTCAGAGGGACAGACAGAGAAAACGGAGAGTGAGAGAAAGAATGTGTGTATAAAAATAAATAACAGATGCGGTACGAGGGGGAGGTGGGGCATTAGCGGAAGTTAGAGAAGTCGATGTTCATGCCATCAGATTGGAGGCTACCCAGACTGAATATAAGGTGTTGTTCCTCCAACCTGAGTGTGGCTTCGTCTTTACAGTAGAGGAGGCCGTGGATAGGCATGTCAGAATGGGAATGGGATGTGGAATTAAAATGTGTGGCCACTGGGAGACCGCTTTGCTGAACACCTACGCTCTGTCCGCCAGAGAAAACAGGATCTCCCAGTGGCCACACATTTTAATTCCACATCCCATTCCCATTCTGACATATCTATCCACAGCCTCCTCTACTGTAAAGATGAAGCCACACTCAGGTTGGAGGAACAACACCTTATATTCCGTCTGGGTAGCCTCCAACCTGGTGGCATGAACATCGACTTCTCTAACTTCTGCTAATGCCCCATCTCCCCCTCGTACCCCATCTGTTATTTATTTTTATACACACATTCTTTCTCTCACTCTCCTTTTTCTCCCTCTGTCCCTCTGACTATACTCCTTGCCCATCCTCTGGGTTCTCGCCCTCCCCCGTCTTTCTTCCCGGACCTCCTGTCCCATGATCCTCTTGTATCCCTTTTGCCAATCACCTGTCCAGCTCTTGGCTCCATCCCTCCCCCTCCTGTCTTCTCCTATCATTTTGGATCTCCCCCTCTCCCTCCCACTTTCAAATCTCTTACTAACTCTTCCTTCAGTTAGTCCTGACGAAGGGTCTCAGCCTGAAACGTCGACTGTACCTCTTCCTAGAGATGCTGCCTGGCCTGCTGCGTTCACCAGCAACTTTGATATCAAAAGAGAAACTATCTATGAAGGGATAGCCAATCAGGATTGAGGCAAGCAAACGGGGAAGGGGTGGGGCTATATAAATGTGAGCACTCCCAGAAAGAAACACCAACAACTGTGCACTGAGGATGTCACCTCGACTGGTGATGAAATGTCTGCAAGCTAATTGCCAAGTTCAGTGAACACCACAACATCGAAGAAAATTATTCTTCACTCAGACCATAGGGAATTCTTCACACCCAACGCATTCTCCACACATCCACCATCTTCAATGGGATCCTACCACTAGACACAATTTTCCTTCCCTCCCTCCCCACTCTCTGCTTTCTGCAGGAATCGCTCCCTCAGTGATTCCCTTTTCCATTTGTCCCTCCCCACTAATCTCCTTTCTGGCACATATCCCTGCATCTGAGAGAAATGTTGCACCTGTCCATTCACTCCCTCCCTCGCTTCTATTCAGGGCCCCAAACAGTCCTGACGAAGGGTCTTGGCCTGAAACTTCGATTGTGTACTCTTTTCCACAGCTGCTGCCTGGCCTGCTGAGTTCCCCCAACATTTTGTGTGTGTTCCACAAAATGTCCTTCCTGGTGAGGCAACACTGCACCTGGAATCTGTTGAGGTCTCCTACTGTATACCATGCTCCCAATGTGGCCTCCTCTATGTTGGTGAGACCCGACATAAATTGGGGGAATGTTTCGTCATGCACCTCCACTCCATCTCCCAAAAACACAATGTCCTGGTGGCCAAACATTTTAACTCCCGTCCCTATTCCCATTCTGACATATCGATCCGTGATCTCCTCTTCTGCCACAATGAGGTCATTCTCAGTGTGGAAGAACAACATCTTACATTCCATCTAAGTAGCCTCCAACCTGAATGTTGATTCCTTCTACTGGTAATCTTTTTCTCTTTCTTTTTCCTCCTTCACATCTTCTGTTCCCACTCTGGACTCTTACCTCTTCTCCTCAGCTGTCTGTCACCTCACCGGCAGCTCCTCCTACTTCCCTTTCTCCCATGGTCCACTCTCCTCTCCTATCAGATTCCTTCTTCTCCAGCCCTTTATTTCTCTCACCCACCTGACTTCACCTATCACCTTGTAGCTTGTCCTCCTCTCCCTCCCCCCACCTTCTTATTCCGGAATCTTCCCCTTCCTTCCCAGTCCTGAAGAAGGGCCTTGTCCCAAAACGTTCAACAGTTTATTCAGTTTCAGAAACGCTGCCTGGCCTGCTGAGTTCCTCCATTTGTATGTGTTGCTCTGGATTTCCAAAACCTGCCGAATCTCTTGTGTTTGTGGGTCTGTAGAATTCACTGCCACGGGAGAGAGAGAGAGAGAGAGAAAGAGAGAAAAAATACAAACTCCTTACTGACAGCAGCAGGAATCGAACCCCAAACTTGCGATCACCGGCACTGTAAGCGTTATGCGAAAACTCCACTGCCGTGCCACCTCACATTTGAATAATGTACTACCGACATTTATGATGTCTTCCTGCTGAACAAATGGAGTCTTGCCAATCAGAGGCATAGCTTCTACAGCTAGTAAATTAAATTTCATTGTAGAATGAAAGAAAAATGGGAAGTGAGAATATAGAGTAGTTCTTAATAAACAATATTCTAAAATAATTGCTGAGCCACCTCTGCAGTAGTCACTCCAAAAATGGCCAGCATTTATCCTGTCTAGCATGCTGAAACAATATGCTTATCACCAGCATTTTACTGCTGAAACTGATTGTGTCATTTTTCCCAGAAAAAGTAATGTGTTAGTAATTGTACTTAGTTAATGCCATATATGAAAGATGGGAATGTGTATAAATTAAAAAATGTGGGCTACCTGGACTGTTGTCAAGATATAATGGGTGCCGGCACAAATGTCAGAGTCATACAGAAAGACAGAACAGAACGAGGACCTTTGGCCCATCTAGTCCATGCTGAAACTATTTAATCTACCTGCTCCCATCGACCTGCAGCTGGTCCATAGCCCTCCATACCCCTACTATCCACGTACCTATCTAAACTTCTCTTAAATGTTGAAATCAAGCTCAAATGCACCACTTGGGCTGGCAGCTCATTCCGCACTCACACAACCCTTTGGGTGAAGAAGTTTTCCCTCATGTTCCCCTTAAACTTCTCATCTTTCACTCTTAACCCATGTCCTCTTGTTGTAGTTTCACCCTACTTCAATGGAAAAAGCCCGTTTGCATTTACCCTATCTCTAACCCTCATAATTTTTTGTACTTCTCACAAATCTCTCAATCTTCTACATTCTAAATAATACCATCATGACCTATTCTATTTTTCCTTATAACTCAGGTCCTCCAGACACGACAACATCCTTGTAAATTTTCTTTGTAATCTTTCACCCTTATTTACATCTTTCCTGTAGGTAGGTGAACAAAACACTCCAAATTAGTCCTCACCAGCAGCTTATAGAGCATAACATCCCATCTCCTGTACTCAATACATTGATTTATAGTCAATGTGCCAAAAGCTTTCTTTACAACCCTATTTACCTGTGATGCCACTTTCAACAAATTATGGAACTGTTTTCTCAGATCCCTTTATTCTACTACACTCCTTCACTGTTTTTGACCTACCGTAGGGCAAAACTTCGCACTTGTCTGTGCTAAATTCCATCTATCATTTTTCAACCCTTTTATCCAGCTGATGCAGATCCCTCTGCAAGCCATGATAGCCCTCCTCACTGTCCACTACACCCCCAATTTTGGTGTCATCTGCATATTTGCTGATGCAGTTAACCACATTATCATCCAAATCATTGATACAGATGACAAACAACAATGGACCCAGCACTGATCCCTGCAGCACAGGCCTCCAGTCAGAGAGGCAATCCTCCACTACCACTCTCCGGCTTCTCCCACAAAGCCAATGTCTCATCCAATTTACTACCTCATCCTCAATGCTGAGCGACTGAACCTTCCCCCTTCCTGACCAGCCTCCAATGCTGGATCTTGTCAAACCACTTACTAAAGTCTATGCAGACGACATCCACTGCCTTGTCTTCATCCAAATTCCTGGTAACTTCCTTGAAAAACTCTATAAAATTGGTTAGACATGACCTACCACACATGAAGCTATGCTGACTATCAGTCCATGTCTATCCAAATACCTATATATTTGGTCCCTTAGAATACTTTCCATCAACTTTCCCACAACTGATATCAATCTCGCCAGCCTATAACTTCCTGGTTTATGTTCAGAGCCTTTTTTTAAACAGCAAAACAACTTTGGCTATCCTCCAATCCTCTGGTACTCTCCTGTCACTGAGGATGATTTAAATATCTCTGCTAGGACCCCGGCAATTGCCTCCTGTAGGATCCGATAGGATACCTTGTCATGCTCTAGGGATTTTTCCACCCTGATTTGCATTCTCCATAACCTGTACAGGGTCCATGAAGTTCATGCCATTTTGCTTCTCCTCTATAGACTCTGTATCCACCTCCTGATGCAAAGAATTCACTTAAGATCTCCCCCTTCTGTTTTGGCTTCAAACATGGATTACCATTCTGGTCTTCCAGAGGTCTAACTTTGTCCCTTAAATCCTTTAGCTCTTAACAAATCTGTAGAATCCCTTACGATTCTCCATCTTGTCTGCTACAGCAACTTCATGCATTCTTATAGCCTTCTTGATTTCTTTCTTAAGTGTTCTCTTGCGTTTCTTATCCTCCATAAGCACCCCATTTTTTCCTGCTTGCCTATAGCTGCTATGCACCTCATTTTTTCTCTTAACCAGGGCCTCAATATCTCTTGAAAACCAAGATTCCTTACACTTGTTATATTTACCTTTTATTCTGACAGGTGCAGTACATACAAGGTTTGTACTCTCAAACACAAACACGAGGAATTCTGCAGATGCTGGAAATTCAAGCAACACACATCAAAGTTGCTGGTGAACGCAGCAGGCCAGGCAGCATCTCTAGGAAGAGGTACAGTCGACCTTTCGGGCCGAGACCCTTTGTCAGGACTAACTGAAAGAAGAGCTAGTAAGAGATTTGAAAGTGGGACGGGGAGGGGGAGATCCAAAATGATAGGAGAAGACAGGAGGGAGAGGGATGGAGTCAAGAGCTGGACAGGTGATAGGCAAAAGGGATATGAGAGGATCATGGGACAGGAGGCTTGGGGAGAAAGAAAGGGGGGAGGGGGGGAAACCCAGAGAATGGGCAAGGGGTATAGTGAGAGGGACAGAGGGAGAAAAAGGAGAAAGAGAGAAGAATGAGTGTATATAAATAAATAACGGATGGGGTACGAGGGGGAGGTGGGTCATTAGCGGAAGTTAGAGAAGTCAATGTTCATGCCATCAGGTTGGAGGCTACCCAGACGGGATATAAGGTGTTGTTCCTCCAACCCGAGCGTGGCTTCATCTTTACAGTAGAGGAGGCCGTGAATAGACATATCAGAATGGGAATGGGACGTGAAATTAAAATGATATGTCTATCCACGGCCTCCTCTACTGTAAAGATGAAGCCACGCTTGGGTTGGAGGAACAACACCTTATATCCCGTCTGGGTAGCCTCCAACCTGATGGCATGAACATTGACTTCTCTAACTTCCGCTAATGCCCCACCTCCCCCTCGTACCCCATCCGTTATTTATTTATATACACACATTCTTCTCTCTTTCTCCTTTTTCTCCCTCTGTCCCTCTCATTATACCCCTTGCCCATCCTCTGGGTTTTCCCCCCTCCCCCCTTTCTTTCTCCCTGGGCCTCCTGTCCCATGATCCTCTCATATCTCTTTTGCCAATCACCTGTCCAGCTCTTGGCTCCATCCCTCCCCCTCCTGTCTTCTCCTATCATTTTGGATCTCCCCCTCCCCGTCCCACTTTCAAATCTCTTACTAGCACTTCTATCAGTTAGTCCTGACGAAGGGCCTTGGCCCGAAATGTCGACTGTACCTCTTCCTAGAGATGCTGCCTGGCCTGCTGCATTCACCAGCAACTTTGATGTGCGTTGTTTGTACTCTCAAAATTTTGTTTTTGGAAGCCTCCACTTATAAAGCACACTTTTCCCAGAAAACAGCCTGTCCAGTCCACACTTGCCAGGTCATTTCTGATACCATCAAAATTAACTTTCTCCAATTTAGAATCTCAATCCACTGACCAGACTTAACTTTTTGCAAATATACTTTGAAACTAATGGTGTTAGGGTGCTGGATGCAAAGTGTTCCCCAACACAAACAAACATCTATCACCTGCTCTGTCTCATTCCCTAATAGGAGATACAGTATTGCACACTCTCTTGCTGGGACTTCAACATACTGTGAAGGAAACTTTCCTGACAAACTATGTCCCATCTAGTCATTTTACACTATGGGAATCCCAGTCAATATATGGAAAGTTAAAATCACTTACTATAAAAATCTTATGTTTCTTGCAACAGTCTGCAATTTCTTTACAAATTTGTTCCTCTAAATCCCTAGGACTGTTGGATGGTCTGTGATATAGCCCCATTAACCTGGTCATATCTTTCTTATTTCTCAATTCCACCCATAATGTCCCACTGGCCAGGTTCTCCAGTCTGTCCTGATGGAAAACTGCCATGACATTTTCCCTGACTAGGAATACCACCCCTCCTCCTTTAATCCCTCTCTCTCTGTCATGTCTAAATCAACGGAAGCCCAGAATATTGAGCTGCCGGTCCTGCCCCTCCTGCAACCAAGTTTCACTAGTGGCTACAATATCATAATTCCAAGTGTTGATCCATGCCCTGAGCTCATCCGCCTTTCCTATGATACTTCTTGCATTGAAATATACGTGACACAGGACACCAGTCACACCATGCTCAACCACTTGATTCCTGACTTTATTCTGAGGTCTTACCAAAATTTGTCTTCAACATCCTCTCTACAAATTGTTCTGGTGCTCTGGTTCCCATCACCCTGCAACTCTTGTTTAAACCCTACTGTGCAGCATTAACACACCTTCCCGCTAGGATATCAGTCCCCGTCCATTTCAGGGGCAAACCGTCCCTTTTGCAAAGGTCTCACCTTCTCTGGAAGAGAGCCCAATAACCCAAAAACCTTATGCCCTCTCTACTTCACCAACTCTTTAGCCACGTGATAAAATGTATAATCTTTCTAGTTCTGGCCTCATTAGCATTTGGCACGGGTAGCAAACCGGAGATCTCAACCCTGGAGGTCTTGTCCTTTACCTAGTCCCCTGAAATCCCTCTGCAGAACCGCGTCACTCATCCTAACCATGGACCATGACCCCTGGCTGTTCACCCCCACCCCCACTTAAGAACGCTGAGGACTCGATCTGAGATGTCGCAGACCCTGGCACCCAGGAGGTAACATACCACCCGGGAACCTCATTCTCATCCACAGAACCTCCTGTCCGTTCCCCAGGCTAAGGAATCCCATATCACCACAGCACGCCTCTTCTCCCCCCTTCCCTTCTGAGTCACAGAGGCAGACTCAGTGCCAGAAACCTGACCGCTATGACTTTTCTCTGTTAGGTCATCCCCCTCCCCCCCCCAACAGTATCCAAAGTGATATACCTGTTGTTGAGGGGAACTACCACAGGGGTACTCTGCACTGGCTCCTTATCCTCATTCCCCTTCCTGACTGTCACCCAGTTTCCTGTATCCTGCACCTTGGGTGTAACTACCTCTCCGAATGTCCTATCTATCATCCCTCAGCCTCCTGAATGATACGGAGCTCTTCCAGTTCCAGCTCCAACTCCTTAGCATGGATTGTTAGAAGCTGCACTTCTCACAGTTATACTTGTAGGGGCACTGGAGGTCTCCCTGCCTTCCCACATCCCACAAGTAGAGCATTCCACTATCCTTCCTGGCATCTCTACTATCCTAGCTGAGCAGATGTAAAGAAGAGAAGGAAAAAAACTTGACCTAGAACTTTTATTGTTTTGCTTTTTTTTGACTGAAGCTTCTCTTCACTGAAGCCTCAAAGAGCTAAAGCCTCACCACTCTAACTCCTTACACTCCGACTATGGCCGCAATGCTTGCTCCTGCTTTCCTTCAATTTGTTCCTGCTAATCACCAATTGGTTGCTGGCCACAGCTCAGATAAGCTGCTGTGATCCACTGCTGCCTATTTCTACTCAGTCAATGGACCAGAGTGAAACCCCCTTTCGCAAACTTCTGATGTCCACATTGGTCGCTGGTCAAAGCTCAAAAAAGAATAGCAATATATTTTGGATAAATGATAGGTATGTGATTCATGCAGTACTGGAATTGTTGGGAACATGTATCATTTTTACTGAACCCCACCCACATATGAGGTCATTTTAGTAGTACTGCTTCCACATCATGGTATTCAACCAGAGAGCTACATTTCTTTGACCAGCTCTGTATGATTTGTGCTGTCTTTTTTTGAAGCAGTCAGCATAATCAAAGACCTGACCCACTCTAACCATTCTCTCTTCTCCCCTCATCCATGAGAGAGGATATACAAAATACCTCTAAGCTCAATAAGCAGTCGGCGCTTTAGTGCTGATAAAGGACCTTGGCCCAAAACATCAGCGGTTCACTCCTCTCCGTAGATTCTGCTTGAACTACTGAGTTCCTCCAACATTTTGTGCATGTTGCTGTGGATTTCCAGCATCTGCAGAATCTCTTCTGGTGATGAAATAGCTTAATAAAATAAAACAAAAAATAATGATTGCAAGCAGAATAAACAATTCCAACAAAACAACTAAGAGCTGTAAGAGTAAAGAATTCAAACTACTTGCAGTTGACTATAATAAGTGACAAACAACAGAAGTATTTGGAAGAATAACTAACATTATGCAAAACTGTAAAAGAATGTGGATTATTTGATGTGAATGGTCATTGAACTCAAAGAATTTTCAGCATCATAGAACGTTGAATTGAATTGTTTTATTCATTGTACTGAAAGCCATTCGTGGTTTTCAATTACATTTTAACTGTGAACAATTAGATTAGAATCTCGTCATGTACCATTGAATAACTTGTAGAGAATGGGAAAATTTTCAAGTTTTGCTGCTGTACCCTACCCTGCCTGAGGTAAGAAACTTTTAAAATGGAGCGAAGCTTCTGTAGCAAATCCGGAGGGAGACCTCTTTGGCTCCTGACCAACTCACCATTCTATAATGATTGTTGAATGACTTTACAACAAGAGTCATCCAGTACTGGAACTGTGAGAAGTGCTGGGTGTTTCCTGAAAGTGATCATTTGGTGCCTCCACCCAAAAACATCGACTGTTTACTCTTTTCCGTAGATGCTGCCTGACCTGCTGAGTTCCTCCAGTATTTTGTGTGTATTGCTCTGGTGCCTGCATCAATCCAGAGGCATCCTGCAGTATACCTTCCAACAGACGCTCACAATTCTGTACAGTAGGCTGTACAGGTTAGCAATCCAAAGAAATTGGAATGGATTGGATGAAAAGATCCCCGGAGCCTGAGAGGTATGAAACGCAGGCTCCTCAGAGATGTCCTAATGGGCAGCAACAGACTAACTTTTCAGCAAGGCCAGGGGGAAAGATTAAAGCATGAACAATAAGAATTAGAGTACAGGCCCAAGCCTGTACTCCCAGGTGTTTAGAAGAATGAGGGAGGATCTCATCGAAACCTATCAAATTTTGAAAGGACTAGATAAAGAAGACACAGAGAAGATGTTTCCGATAGTGGGAGAGCCTAGGGCCAGAAGGCACAGGCATGAATAGAAAGACATCCCTTTAAAACAAAGATAAAGAGGAATTTATTAAGACAAGGGGTGGTGAATTCATTGCTACGGACAACTATGGAGGCCATTATTGGGTATATTTAAAGTGGAGGTTGATAGGTTCTTGATTAGTAGGGACATCCTAGGTTACAGGGAAAAGGCATGAGAATGGGGCTGAGAAGGAGAATAAACCGGCCTTGATGGAAAGATGGAGCAGACTCAATGGGCCAAATGATCTAAACCTGCTCCTATGTTTTCTAGCATTATGGTCTTATAGTCCAGATTCATCTGATAGAACATGAGGAGCCTGAAATGAGAGTCCCAAATGCAGACCAAGTTGCCTTTTCCACACTGTAACACCAGCTTCAGCCAAGTAATTATCTGAAAGAACTCTGATTACCAACAGTAATCACTGACAGTCTCCTCTGCTGGACCACCTGCTCTACAAATATACTTTCATGAATGATTGCCCGATCCTAAAAAGGGTTTCTGCAAAACATTTGGGTGTTGTGACGAATTACATTTAACTTACAAAAAGCCAGCACCAGAATGAAATGCAATCTCTTCCAATGAACTCGAGTTTGCAACCTTAAATCTTTATCAGCGTTCTGGCATTTCTGAACAGCAGCTCAGTAACAACAGCTTGATAAGAGACTGCAGATACTGGAATCTGGTACAATAATCAAGATCCTAGAGGAACTCGTCTGTGGAGAGAAATGGACAGTCCGCAATATCTTGGCCAGAAATGTCAATGTCCATTCCCCTCCATAGAAGCAACTTGACCATCAGCGTTCCTCAAGCATCTTGTTTCTCGTTTCAGTATCAGTGGTGACTCCACAGAACCAAAGTCGCATTCATTGCTATCAGCTTAGCATTCATTGGGTGGAGTAGGGCAAAGCTAACACAAAGCTAACATTTCAACTGAATAGTCCATCATGAAACGAGAAATGAGCAATCTGTCATGCAATTCCACCTAAGGTTCATTTTAAACTATTGCAGCCATTTATTGTTTCAAGCTGTCCATGAGAAAAACATAGTATCTTACTCAGCTTGAAACATTTCTAATCATATCATCATGCTTCCTTGCAGAAGCAATCACTTTTCACTAAAATTCCCTCAGCTATTCCTTGGGCTTTCTACCTTCCAAATAAAGGAGATTCCAGGAGAACAGGCAATGTTGAGTAGATGTTTAGTGGTGCAATTTTTCTCTCCTTAGAACAAGTTCCACCACAGCAAGGCAATTCCAAGTTAGAAACATAGAAACATAGAAAACATACAGCACAATACAGGCCCTTTGGCCCATGAAGTTGTGCTGAACATGTCCCTACCTTAGAAATTACTAGGGTTACGCATAGTCCTCTATTTTTCTAAGCTCCATGTACCTATCCAAAAGTCTCTTAAAAGACCCTATCGTATCCACCTCCAACTCCGTTGCTGGCAGCCCATTCCATGCACTCACCACTCTCTTGTAAAAAACTTACCCCTGACATCTCCTCTGTACCTACTCCCAAGCATCTTAAACCTGTGCCCTCTTGTGGTAGCCATTTCAGCCCTAGGAAAAAGCCTCTGACTATCCACATGATCAATGCAACTCATAATCTTATACACTTCTATCAGGTCACCTCACATCCTCCGTCACTCCAAAGTGAAAAGGCCAAGTTCACTCAACTTGTTTTCATAAGGCATGCTCCCCAATCCAGGCAACATCCTTGTAAATCTCCTCAGCACCCTTTCTATGGTTTCCACATCCTTCCTGTAGTGAAGCGACCAGAACTGAGTACAGTACTCCAAGTGGGTCTGACCAAGGTCCTATATAGCTGCAACATTACCTCTTGGCTCCTAAATTCAATTCTAGAACTGATGAAGGCCAATACACCGTATGCCTTCTTAACCACAGAGTCAACCTGCGCAGCTGCTTTGAATGTCCTATGGACTCGGACCCCAAGATCCCTCTGATCCTCCACACTGCCAAGAGTCTTTCCATTATTCTTCCATCATATTTGACCTACCAAAATGAGTGACCTCACACTTATCTGGGTTGAACTCCATCTGCCACTTCTCAGCCCAGTTTTGAATCCTATCAATGTCCTGCTGTATCTTCTGACAACCCTTCACACTATCCACAACACCTCCAACCTTTGTGTCATCAGCAAACTTACTAACCCATCCCTCAACTTCCTCATCCAGGTCATTTATAAAAGATTAGGGGTCCCAGAACAGATCCCTGAGGCACACCACTGGTCACCAACCTCCATGCAGAATATGACCCGTCTACAACCACTCTTCGCCCTCTGTGGGCAAGCCAGTTCTGGATCCACAAAGCATTGTCCCCTTGGATCTCATGCCTCCTTACTTTCTTAATAAGCCTTACATGGGGTACCTTATCAAATGTCTTGCTGAAATCCATATACACTACATCTACTGCTCTAGCTTCATCAATGTGTTTAGTCACATCCTCAAGAAATTCAATCAGGCTCGTAAGGCACAACCTGTCCTTGACAAAGCCATGCTGGCGATTCCTAATCATATTATACCTCTCCAAATGCTCATAAGTCCTGCCTCTCAGGATCTTCTCCATCAACTTACCAACCACTGAAGTAAGACTCACTGGTCTATAATTTCTGGGCTATCTCTACTCCCTTTATTGAATAATTGGAACTACATCATAACCCTCCAATCCTCTGGAACCTCTCCTGTCCCCAGTGATGATGCAAAGATCATCGCCAGAGGCTCAGCAATCTCCTCCCTCACCTCCCATAGTAGCCTGGGGTACATCTCATCCAGTCCTGGTGACTCATCTAACTTGATGCTTTCCAAAAACTCCAGCACATCCTCTTTCTTAATATCTACAGGCTCAAGCTTTTCAGTCTGCTGCAAGTCATCACTACAATCACCAAGTTCCTTTTCCATAGTGAGTACTGAAGTAAAGTATTCGCAGCAGCCACTCCTGTGATGATATCTGTTATTTGTCAAGTAGGGTGCCGTGTACAATCCTGATTTTATGGAGACAGACATGAGAGCACAGGGGAACATCTGGTGAAACTTCTGAAATGCCTGCTTTGCTGCTGCTGCTACTGTGTGATCCCGAATCTCCGGAGGGGAAGGCCCCGAGTCCTCAGCTTTGATTGTTGCTCGGCGGCCGGGGCAGGGTCAAAGCACTCAGCAGAGGATGGTGCTCAGAGAGGCTGTGTCGGAGGGGCTGTTCGGAGGCTCGAAGTTTTCGGACAGACTCAGAGTCCGCTGCGGACAAGTGCTTCCAATGGTGCTGCATCAGCAAGTTGGCGGCGCTTGGAGGTTCATAGCGGGGAGAGTTCCTCCCTTCTGCCGCCTGCATGAGATGATGAGTCTATCAGGACTTTGAGACTTTTTTTTACAGCGTCCATGGTCTGCTCTTGATCCAATTATGGTATTGCTTGGCACTGTTTTAACTATATGTTATAATTATGTGGTTTTGTTAATTTAGTCTTGGTTTGTCCTGTGCTTTCTTGTGAGATCATTCTGGAGGGACGTTGTATCATTTTTTAATGCATGCATTTCTAAATGACAATAAATGAGGACTAAGTGTCCTCATAATCTTAAAAAAAGTATTCTTTAAGCACTCCTGCTATTTCCCCCGGTTCCATACACATTTTCCCACTGTCACACTTGATTGGTCCTATTCTTTCACGTCTTATCCTCTTGCTCTTCACATACTTGTAGAATGCCTTGGAGTTTTCCTTAATCCTGCCAGCCAAAGCCTTCTCATGGCCCCTTCTGGTTCACAAAGAAAATTTTGCATTGATACTATGTATACCCATCATCATTTTAGTATATCTCTGTCAAATCTCAACTCATTCTTCTACACTCCAGGGAATATAGTTCAAATCTATTGAACATTGTAAACCTCAAAGCACAGTGACAAGAGAAAACGAATAAAAGAAACGCATGACGCTCCAAGCTACTCATCACCCACTTACCAGCATTAGAAAAGTCAAATGTGGACCCCTTACCGTCTGAGGTGAGAGAAATTACACTGAGAAGCTGACAGATAAATGAGAAATATCTTTTCTTATGTCTGTCTTCACAAAAGGAGAGAGAGACAACCTTCCAGAAATACTGATGAAATTCAAGTCCGGAATGAATGAGGAGCTCAGATAAATTATCACCGGTAAAAATGTGGTACTGGGAAAATTATATGGGACTGAAAGGCACATTGACCTCTATCCCAGGGTTTTGAAAGAAGCAGCTGTTGAGTTGGTGGGTGCTCTAACTGGTTTCTTCAAAGAAAAATTCAATAGGTTCTACAACAGTTTTCAGGGACTGAATGTTTAATTAGAAGAAATAATTGCAACCCTGCTATTTAAGAAATGTAGTCCAGTTAGCCTGACATTGATAGATGAAAAATGCAAGCATGAAATTAATAATATGATTAGGTAGAATTAATATGTTTTTGATGTTTAATAATTCCACTTAATGTATTTGGAGATTTTCCAAGTTTTCACTGGCAAAGGTAAACCAATGGCTGTGATGTGCCTGGCATGGAAGGTAATGGGAGGCAGGAGAATTAGGCTGAGAGGGAAAATGAGCCAGTCATGATGAAATGACAGAGTTGACTCAATCGGCTGAATGCCTAACTCTGATTCTATCTCCTATGGTCTTATGGCCTTATGAACTTCCAAATAGGCTCTGAGAAGATGCCATAAAAGAAACAGAAAAACTTGGTTTCAGGGGTAATAACTTAGCTTGGTATGTGGATTGAATAACTGATGGCGCATAGAAATAACTCTGTTTGTATTGTAAAGCTGTGACTAGTAGGTTGCTGCACAGAATGTTTTGGGTGAGGGGACCAAGTGCAATGTGGAGTAACACACACAAAATGCTGGAGGAACTCAGAAAATCAGGCAGCATCTGTGGAGGGTTATGAACATGTGACGTTTCAGGCTAAGATACTTCATTAGGACTCGGGCCAAAACATCGACTGTTTATTTCCCTCCATCGATGGTTTAGTTCCTCCGGCATTTTCTGTGTGTTGCTCAAGATTCCCAGTATCTCGCAAGTCAAATGTAGTTTATACAATTTCGCTGATGAAACAATAGCAGTATGGGCATAGAGAGGATCCAGGGGAATAGAGATAGGTTAAGGAAATGGGCAGATTGTGTGGATAAAGTGTGAAGACATCTATAGGATTAGAAAAATAGCAAAGAGTTCTTTTTTAAAGGTGAGAAATGCAAGTTGTTTGTTTTTAGAGGAGTTCTACACATGATATCTGCAAGTTAAAATGCATGTACAATTATCATTTAAGAGGCTTATATTATACTGGCTTTTGATCTGAAATGATTTGTGTAGAGATATCTTGCTACAGTGAGAGAAGGACCTGGTGAAATCACATCTGGAAAATTGTGTATAGGCCTGCTCTTTCCACCTAAGTAAAGATATAAACACAAGAGATTCCACAGCTGCTGATAAAGGATATATCTGTAAACACGAGAAAGTCTGCTGATGCCGGAAATCCAAAGCAACACACACAAAATGCTGGAGGAACTCAGCAGGTCAGGCAGCATCTACCCACAGAATGCGACAGTTGACATCTCGGGCTGAGACCCTTCATCAGGACCGGAAAGGAAGGCGGAAGGAGACAAAAGGATATATTTGTGACAGAGGGCATGCAACAAAGGTTTTCCAGATTGATTTCTGGAATGGAAGGTGAGACACATGAGGGAAAATTGAACAAACTGGATCTTTACTCTCTATTATAAATACAAAATACTTGTTGGGGCTGAATAGATTCCCTGACTAAGGCACGTAGGACTAAGGAATACAATCTGATAACGGGGAGTCATCACCTCAAGACAGAATATTTCTTTATCCAGAGAAGTGACTATTTGAAGTTATTTATCCAAGCAGGCGATAGAGTTTCAATGACTGACTATATTCAAGACAAGAGAGTGATAGATTTTTAAGTATTAAAGGAAACAAGTGAAGGTAAGTGATGCTGAGGTGGAAGGTCAGCCTTGATCTTATTAAAGGCAAACCATGTGAGTGCAAATGAATTCCATGCTAAAAGGGAGCATTGTAGTGTTATATTTGGAGAGATGTGTAACTGAGAACAGCGCTGAAGCCAGGAAATCCCAGACCAACATCAAAGGTTGCTGCTTTGCTCTCTATGTGCTGTACCAGGCAAATAAGCTTTCTTTTGAAACAAGCTTCAGGAAAATTAACTCCTATTTTATTTTAAGTTGTCCTTGGGTTACATTTCCACTGTGTTATTTTCACTTAAAAGAAGGAATCTACGGGGAGATTTTACAATTGACGCAGACACAAAACCATCAATGTTATCATCTGGAGCAATAACATAAGCAAACTGCAGGGGGAAGTCAATGCGTCAAGCAGCATTTGTGGAGGCAAAGGAGTTGTTGACATATCACCCTGTATCAGAGAGTGCTTCCATATAACTGGCCCCCTGCCAGCTACATTCCTGCTGCAGGATCGTGATCCAAGTGCCCATTCCGTAGAGTGCTGTCTGACCCACTGCCCGCCCCTGGCAGTTTGTTCCGTACACTTCAGCAGGGATGCATCTAGCCTGATGGTCACGAAAAAGAGAGAAAACGAATTCAGTCGTTTTCCAAAACAAGAAAAAATCTGCAGATGCTGGAAATCCAAGCAATCCACAGAAAATGCTGGAGGAACACAGCAGGCCAGACAGTATCTATGGAGAAGAGTAAACGGTCAAGTTTTCAGGCAAAGGTCCTTCATCAGGAGCATTTTGTGTGTTTTCAGTCATTTTCCTTTTGACTTGCTCCTTCATTTTATATTTTGTAGAAGAGACATCATAGCATCATAGAAGTGATTTCTAACTGCACTATAGCAGCTAATTTATAAAAGCACGCTTTGAGAATTTCATCACAGCATGAAATGCAGAGACCAAGAAATTCTTTAGTACCTTGTAAGAGAGTTTAGACTGGCATTGCATTATGGGTCAATGATGTTTCTCTTGAGCTGCAAAATTACATAGCTCAGAATATTCATGACACTCAGGAGAGTGAAACCAGAGGTCTATGAGCCAGCACTCATCAGAAGATCTGAGGTGGAGGGGGTCAGTAACTTTAAATTCCTTGGTTTCACTTTCTCAGAGGAACTGCCCTAGACCCAACAAATACAGTAAATATAATTGCACCTTTACTTCATCAGGAGTCTGCAGAGATCCAGCATGTCATCAAAAACCCTGGCAGACTTCTATAGATGTGTGGTGTGAGGTGTACTGTCCGGCTGCATTATGACCTGGTACGGGAACGCCAAAGCTCCTGAATGGAAAATCCTACAAAAGGTAGTGGATTCGGCCCAGTACATCACGGGTAAAGCCCTCCCAACCATTGAGCACATCTACGTGAAACGTTGCCATAGAAAAGCAGCATCCATCATCAAAGATCCTCTTCACCCAGGCCATGTTCTTTTCTCACTGCTGCCATCATGTAGAAGGTAGAGCCTCAGCACTTGCACCACCCGGTTCAAGAACAGTTACTACCCCTCAACCATCAGGCTCCTGAACAAAAGGGGATAACTACACTCATTCTATTTCTGGTGTTCCCACAACCGACAGTCTCACTTTAAGGACTCTTTATCTTGTTATTTCATGCTCTTTCATTGCTATTTATTTGCACAGTTTGTTGTTCATTGATCCTGTTTACAGTTTCTGTTCTATAGATTTGCTAAGTATGCCTGCAGGGAAAAGAGTCCCAGGTTTTATGTGGTAACATGTATGTACTCTGATAATAAATTTTACTTTGAACTTTGAGCATTATGTAACCTAGAAATGGCATTATGCTATTAATCTCCTTCAACCTATCCACGTACATCACAGCTTGGTATGACAACTGATCTGCCTGTGACTGCAAGAAACTGCAGAGGGATGTGGCCACAGCTCCGCTAATCACAGATCCAGGCTTCTTTCCATGGACACTGTCTACACATCTCAGGATCAATAAATATAAATGCATAAGATAGTTTACATACATAGATTGATTGCATGCCTGTAAAGTGACACTAGACACAGAAAGGCTCACCACTTTTGGTAAAGTAGCTGGTATAATCAAAGACCTCATCCACCCTGAACATTCTCTCTTCTCCCCACTTCCAAGGGACACAAGATCCAAATACCTAAAAACATTTACCATCATGCTCAAGGACAATTTCTATACCACTGATATAAGACTTTTGAACGTTCCCTAGTTTGATAAAATGGACTTTTGACCTCATAAGCTACCTCGTTATGACCTTGCAATTTATCTTTTACTTGCAATGCACTCACTCTGTAACTGTAATACTGTGTTCTGCAAATGTAATGTTGTAATGAAATTATTTGTATGGGATTGCAGGCAAAACAAAGTTTTTCACTGTACCTCAATCCCTGTGACAATAATAAAACAATTTACTAATAAAGTGAAAAGTTCTCCTTTGTAAGATAGTGAACTACGGAAATCTGAAGCAACCTTGATCTTCACTGTAAGAATTGTTCTTTATCACAATCCTGGAATATCACTTCCCTTAATGAAGTGCAGGCCTCTCAAAGTCCAAGCATGAGGTGGAAGCAAGTTGGGCCGGGCAACAGGGCTCTGCTGAAGGTGTATAGGCCACTCTCCTGTATATTGGTACAATGCAGTGCAGAAGTGTTGATGAACTCCAACCATGCCGTTGACTCCAGAGGACAATGGAGACAGGAGGTGATCGATGCCCTACGCTCCACTGGGAGCTGAGGGCCCATGTAAGTAAGTAGGGTAAAGTGCAGCATCCAGAAGCAACACTACTGAATGAGTCATAGGTTCCAGTAACCCAAGATCGTGACCAAGTCCTAGTCATGCTTCGGAGGGGCGCAGCAAAGTCAAGATGGCGCTAAACGGCAAATCCTTTGCTTGTATCTTCAGAAACTGCTCTATTTCTTTCTTTGATACCTCTTTTTTTTTCTTTTCATGGTTCTTTTGAAGACCCTGACCTCTAAGTTCGGTTCTTTGGGGGAATGGGATCCGCTCTCAGGGCCTCACGACTGGCCGCTTTTTGATACGCCAAGGACACGGCTTGGAAGGCGAGCGTGCCTTCAGGGTTCTGGATTTTTGTGGCTCTTGAGATGGGCTGATTCTAAGCCAGTGCCCCTGACTGAAGCGTCGCGGGAGAACATGGAACATCGGGATCAGCGGGTTAGCTGCCGGGGGTTGTGTGTCCAGAGAGATGAGTCTTTCTGGAGCTGGCTCTCTGGGCACCGAGCTTGGAAAAAGCAACGCAACAGACTCTTAACTTTGTAAATCAGTGAGTTGTTTGTTATGTCTCCCTTCTAGTTGTGAAAAGCGGACACCTTTTTTCCCTTATCAGGGAGAGGGAGAGCCTGTGGTGTGTTGAATTACCAGGTGAATGAGTAGTCTCTGGGGTTCTGCAAGTCTGTGTCTTTACTCATGCTTGCTGCACACTTGAGTGCTCGGTGGAGGGTGCCAATGCTTTTCTCGCTAGTGAGGGAGGGGGGGGTCATTGCCTTGCTGTTACTTGTGCATGGGAGGGGGGAGCTGGGGAGGGGACTTTGGGGTTCTAACGCTTAACGTGTCATTCATTCTTCGGGACACTCCTCTGTTTTTGTGGATGTTTGTGAAGAAAAAGAATTTCAAGATGTATATTGTATACCTTTTTCAGACATTAAATGTACCTACTGAACCTATTGAATCTCTCCTTTGCTGTAGCTATTGTCTACCGCTCTGAAAATGAACATTAACAGAAGCCATTTTCCAGTTAATCAAAATGTCTTGCAACAAGTGTACTTACTGGACCAAGTTCTGTGTAATATCCCTTGGTAGCCTCCTCTATGGTTTTACTCCTATTTGTGATTCAGATCAAAATTGTACTGTATCATCTGAAGCTCTCATCTGCTGGGTGGGATGGAATTACGTGCATTTATTTCTTCATATTTACCTTTTTGCTGAACAACAGTCTGAACAGAGTGGTTAAGAAGGTATATGCTGTGTTCTCCTGTATCTGTCAGAAACTGAGTTCAAGCTCCATGAGGTACAGTGGTTAGACCACACTTGAAATTGTGTTCAGTTCATGTTGCCTCGTAGGAAGGATGTAAACGCTTTAGAGATGATGCAGAGGAGATTAGCCAGGATGCTGCCTGCACTGGAGAGCATCTCGTATGAGGATGGAGAATGAGGGGTAACTTGATAGAGATGTACAAGATTATAGGAGGCACAGATCAAGGGGACAGCCGGCACCAATTTCCCAGTGCAGTAATGGCTAATACAAGGGGGTATGTCCTGCCGAAGGGTTTCAGCCCGAAACGTCCTGTACTCTTTTCCATAGATGCTACCTGGCCTGCTGAGTTCCTCCCGCATTTTGTGTGTGGTGCTTAGATTTCCAACGTCTACCATATAGGGGGATGTCAGAGGTTGGCTTTTTACGCAGTAAGTGGTTGGTGCCTAGAAAACACTACCGGGGGTGATGAGGGACATTTAACAGAGTCTTAGATAGGCACATGGATGATTTAAAAAAATGGTGGGCTACATAGAGGGAAGATGGAATGATCTCTTTTTTTTATATATATATAGGCATCCGTTAGTCTCATGAGACCATGGTTTCCAGGGTGCAGGCCTGGGCAAGGTTGTATGGAAGACCGGCAGTTGCCCATGCTGCAAGTCTCCCCTCTCCACACCACCGATGTTGTCCAAGGGAAGGGCACTAAGGCCGATATAGCTTAGCAGCGTTGTCATCGCAGAGCAATGTGTGGTTAAGCGCCTTGCTCAAGGACACAACACGCTGCCTCAACTGAGGCTCGAATTAGCGACCTTCAGATCACTAGACCGACGTCTTAACCCACTTGGCCACACGCTAACACATCTCAGAGCAGGTTGAAATGTTGACATGATATACTAGGCTGAAAAGCCCTGTATTGTTCTGTGTTAAAAACGTATCCTCTTCACCCTCTCTAAAGCTGCTACATCCTTCCTACAAGGCGACCAGAACTGAACACCATTTCATCCCAGTGAGTGAGATATTCAGAAGACATACCAATCAAAAACTCACTGCTTTGAAAAAAAACACTTGGAACTTAATATGGAAAATGTCCCAAGGTGGTCCTAAGAAACAATTATGTGATAAATGCAACATTTGTTATGGTGAAATTTGCAAGGTTATTTAAAACTAAAGCAATCAATTCATACCAAAACCACAATCTCCCTCAAAGAAATATCATCAATAGAACCCGAAGTATGTGCAATTTCATTACCATAAAGGAAACAAATGGCCATCCATTAAAGCATATTTAATTAGTAATTCATCGACATTGCTTTGACTACTAAAGTAATTTTACAATTTGATTTATTATTTTATATCATGCAATCAGTGGAGAAATAAATTCCTCTCAGTTTAAATGAAAGCATTTTGTTGCATTTATATTCTACATTAATTTTAAGTTTAAATAATCAAACGTTTCATAGAGTTCTGTACTCTTTTTTTCCAAGAAATGGGCATAGTCTGGAAGCAAAGCCTTGTTGTCACCTATGTCGCTTGGTTTCACTTTGTAAGAGGTGACAGCATTCACGTCTTTCCACAGCTGTTGAGCAACCTTCAGTGATTCAAGTTTGGTCTGGAATTGCTACTTTGCCCATGAGATGGCTTTCCAGAGATTGTACCTGGACCTCTTGTATCTTGCTTGGTCACCAGACCTGAATGCCCTCAGCAGATTGCATTGTCACGGTTCATCCAGGGCTTCTTGGAGTACTGTGTCCAGTTCTGGTCACCTCACTGCAGGAAGGATGTGGAAGCATTGGAAAGGGTACAGAGGAGATTTACCAGGATGCTGCCTGGTTTAGAGAGTATGCATTATGATCAGAGATTAAGGGATCTAGGGCTTTACTCTTTGGAGAGAAGGAGGATGAGAGGAGACATGATAGAGGTGTACAAGATAATAAGAGGAATAGATAGAGTGGACAGCCAGCACCTCTTCCCCAGGGCACCACTGCTCAATACAAGAGGACATGGCTTTAAGGTAAGGGGTGGGAAGTTCAACAGGGTTATTAGAGGAAGGTTTTTTACTCAGAGAGTGGTTGGTGTGTGGAATGCACTGCCTGAGTCAGTGGTGGAGGCAGATACACTAGTGAAGTTTAAGAGAATACTAGACAGGTATATGGAGGAATTTAAGGTGGGGGCTTATATGGGAGGCAGGGTTTGAGTGTCAGCACAACATTGTGGGCCGAAAGGCCTGTACTGTGCTGTACTATTCTATCTATGTTCTAGGACTCTGGGAATGAAGGAGTTAACATATGAGGCGTGTTTGGCAGCTTTGGGCCTGAAAACTGGAATTTAGAAGAATGCAGGGGGGTGGAGAAGGATTTCATTGAAACCCTCCAGATAAGGTGGATGTGGTGCAGATGCTCCCTATGGTGGGGTATCAAAATAAAACAATTACTGCCGGCCTGCGACCCAACAGAGCTGTCGTACTTGTGTGACACGCCCATGGCTCCAAAGGGTCGAATTCCCTATTCAAACCCTTCATTAGTAATTAGCAAACATACAATTAAGCATCATTGAGCGTCATTGCAGTGGTCTGCAAAGATAAGAGTGGAATGAACCGTATTCCAGGCACATGTGAAGATGAAGGCTGATACTATAGGTGCATTCAGAGAGTCTTAGATGGCCACGTGGATGAAAGAAAAATGGAGAGTGTGGGCTACGTAGAAAGAAAGATTTAGATTGATTGCGGAGTAGGTTGATATAGGTGGGCTGCAGAGTCCATACTGTGCTGTACTGTCCTATGTTCTATGTTATGAAAACCAATAGAAACAAAAGTATGTTGGTAAATTCAGATCCATAGGATATCTCCAGACTATGCTCCAGAGAGAAAACACAGAGTCAATACTGGACTGTTTGAGGAGTTACTCTGGTGGTGGAGATGCAGGCTCAGGACATGCTGCTATAAATTCAATGGCCATATTATTAGGTACAGCTCTGTAACTGCTCATTAATGTAATTATCTAATCAGCCAATCATGTGGCAGCAACTCAGTGCATAAGAGCATGCAGGCATGGTCAAGAGATTCATTTGTTCAGGGCACATATTAGAATGGGGAAGAAGTGTGATTTTTACCGTCGGATGATTGTTGGTGCCGGACAGGGTGGTTTGAGTATCTCAGAAACTGAGGGTCTCTTTGGATTTTCATGCACAGCAGTCTCGAGCGTTTGCATAGAATGGTTCCATAAACAAAAACATCTAGTGAGTGGCAGTTCTGTGGGTGAAGATGCCTTGTTAATGAGAGAGGTCAGAGGAGAATGGCCAGACAGGTTCCAGCTGACTGGAAGGGGACAGCAGCTGAAATAACCATGCGTTACAGCAGTGGTTTGAGAAGAGCATCTCTGAATGCACAACACGTTGAACCTTAAAGTGAGTGGACTACAGCATCAGAAGACCACAAACATACACTTGATGGCCACTTCATTAGGTACAGGAGGTACCTAATAAAGTGGCTACTGAATGTATTAGCCTTGGTGAGTTTTGGCGTCTTTGAGTAAAGTCACTGTGTATTAACGTGGAGGGAATGGATATTTAGAGTGGTGGATCGAGTGTCAATTAAGCAGGCTACTTTATCCTGCTTGTTGTTGAGACATTCAACAATAGGGAAAAAAACAATTTGCTTTTCGAAGCATTTCTCATGTTATGCGGAGGCTTATTATAATTTTGCTGTAATGCTCTCTCTCCTCGTGGCATCAGCCTGCTCCTGGATCAATATTTGATTCAATAAAACTCCCTCTGAAATATCACTTCTCATTTTAAACCCTCTGGCTACATTGATGCAAATTAGCTGGTGGAATTAAATAGAACAAAATAAGCTCCAGAATGCTTATCAACTGCTTCCAGACTACAATTAAAACAGAATCACAATTTGCACAGGGTGCAATGAATCAGGTTGCTTACTGCGTAAAGAATGCCCTGTAATCGATGATGCATTTCAATGATCAGCTCTCAAACGGTGTGTGCTGTAAACGTAAATGGAGGCAACGCAGTGTTGTAGTAACTAATGCTGCCACCTCGGAGCTTGAGGGACGTCAGCTCGATCCTAACCTTGCACACTGTCCGTGTGGAGTCTGCATGCTCTTCCTGTCACATTGCGTGTTTCTATTGCTTGCTTCCTGTTTCCTCCCTCATTCCTAGACTTTAGTTATTTATTTATCCAGCAACACCATACTTTGGGGTTCTAGTGTTTTTCTGTCATTCACTCTTTGTGATTTTTCTACTGTTTCGTGGATGTCCGTGAAGAGTAAGAATTTCAGGTTGTATACTGTATACGTTCTCTGATATTAAGTGAAACCATTGGATTGGGCTTCAAGCCACACTGCCTGGCTACCCATCTATTTAACCCTAGCCTAATCACAAGACAATTTACGTTGTAAATTACAGGGCAAAACTCCTCTTGGGCATCAAGAGGGTAAAGATTGCCTATGCATAAAAAAATTCAGGAACACCTTTCAGGTAACAATCGCCAGCATATGTGGCTGGGCATTAAGGCCATCACTGACTACACAAGGAAAAGGAACATTGACTGTACCAGTGACGCCTCGTTCCCTGACGCTCTAAACAACGTTTTATAAACGCTTCGAGGTATGCACACAAAACTGACCATGAAAGTCACACTCCCTCCCAAGTGAGCAGTCATTGTCTGTAACAGCAGCAGACATGAGAAGGACTCTAAAGAGACTCAACCTAGCTAAAGAGGCTGGGCCAGTCATCATCGCAGGCTGACTACCCAGGGAGTGCACCTACCAGCTCACTGACATCTTCAACAATTCACACATCCAGGCTTGGTCTCCACATGCTTCCAATCAACCACCACCATTCCTGTACCAAAGAACTCCATACCTTCAGAAGTAAATGACTACTGCCCAGTGATACTGATGCCAATCATCTTGAAGTGATTTGAAGAGCTGGTAATGGCACACATAAAACACTCCATTCCTTCTGCACTGGACACTCACCAATATACTTACTGACAGAACCATTCTACGATAGATGTCATAGCATCTGTGATGCACCTGCCCCTGAGACAACTAGAAAACAAGGACATTTAGGTCAGAATACTGTTTCTGGATTTCAGTTCAGTATTCAACGCTATTGTCCCACAGACCTTGGTGAACAAACTCCTACTCCTCGGTCAAAACGCACCGCTGTGCAACTGGGGTGTTGGACTTCCTAAGCAACAGACCTCAAGATCAGGAATAACAATTATTCTGTTCTCCTTTACACTTGCCTACCGGAAATGACCTTAAACGGTGTTGAATCTTGAATCTATCTCACTATGATCGGAGTGACACAGTGGGCAATGGGCAGAGCTGCTGCCTCATGGCTGCAGTGACCTGGGTTTGATCCTGACCTGTGGTGTTGTCTGTGTGACCACAACAGATCAAGCCCACCATCTTTGTCCTCACCCCACTGACTATTTCCTATTTTCAGCATTACCGTGACTTTGTTTTAGTAATTCAGGTAGTTCTATGATAATAATAATAAAGCAATTGGTAGATTCAGGAACATTAAAGTAATTGAGTTATTGAGTACTACAGAATGGAAACAGGCTCTTTGGTTCTACTCTTCCATGTCAACCATGATGCCCACCAAACATGTACTTACCCTAAAGACTTTTAAATGATATTGTTATGCATTGCAACAACACACCGAAGTTCCTATGGCAGCACCTTCTAGACCCACGACCGCTACCATCTAGAAGGACGAGAACGGCAAGACACCTGGGAACACCATCACTTGGAAATCCCCCTCCAAGACACTCACCATCCTGACCTGGACACATATCGCCGTTGTCGCTTCGTTGTCGCTGGGTCACAATCGGCACCAGAATTCAAGAAGTCAGCTCATCACCACCATCTCAAGGGCAACTAGGGATGGGCAATAAATGCTGGCTCAGCTGGCGATGTCCACATCTCGTAAATGGATACATTTTTAAACATTCTCCCATATACGTTCCATATAAGCACCAGTCTCTGCATGAAGAAGTCACCTCTCAGTTCTCTTTTAAATCTTTCACCTCCATTCTTAAACCTGTGTGCTTTAGTTTTCAGTTCTCCTTCTGAAAACTAGAAGGAGGAAGAAGGCAGCGTAGTAGTTAGCACCACACCTTACAGTGTCAGTGACCCAGGTTCAATTCCAGCCTGTAAAGAGTTTGTACGTTCTCACCAATATAAACTGAGCATGACAACCCGCCTCAGAGTACTGAAATGTTACATTTATCCAGTTATGTTATACGGATCAGAATGTTGGACAATATCTAGCAACATGAGGAATCGAATTGATGCAGCAAAGATGTGGTTTTTGAGGAAGATGCAAAGAATATCATGGACGAAACAAATATCTAACGAGGATGTCATGAACAGAACAAACACAGAAAGAGAAATAATGTATGAGATCATGAAAAGGCAACGTAACTGCATTGGACATGTGATTAGGAAAGAGGAGTTAGAATGCAAAGTAATTATGGGAAAGATTGAAGGGAAGAAAGCAAGTGGAAGACAAAGACAAATGATGATGGAGACAGCAGCCAGAGAATTGGAAATGAATACCAATGAATTGATCCACTTGACCCGAAACAGGAGTGTGTGGGCCATGACAGTCAAAGCTCAAACTGGGCACGGCACCTGATGACGATGATGATGTTCTCACCATGACCGGATGAGTTTCATCCAAGTGCTCTGGTTTCCTCCTATAGTCCAAAGACACACCAGTTGGTAGGTGAATTGGTCTTTTAAATTGTCCCATGATTAGGCTAGGATTAAATCAGGGGATTGCTGGGCAGCGGGGCTCAAAGGACCAGAAGAGCCTATTCCGCAGGTATCTCAATAATAAAATTCTCTGTGGGCGGGGGAATAAAATGATTGAATGTGTTCACCCTATCAATACCTCTCATGATTGCATACACCTCTATGAGGTCATCCCTCAGTCCCCTACATTCCAAGGAATAGATCCTAGCCTGCCCTGTCTCTCCTTATAACTCAGCCTTTCATCTCCTGGCAGAGTTCTCATAAACACGAGAACATCTGGAGATGCTGGAAAACCAAAGTAACGCATACAAAATGCTGGAGGAACTCAGCAGACCAGACAGCATCTATAGAAAAGAGTAAGAGTCGATCTATCGGGCCTTCTGAAACATCTTGGCCCGAAACGTCGATTGTTTACTCTTTTCCATAGATGATGCCTAGCCTGCAGATTTCTCATAAATCTTCTTTGCACTCCTCCCAGTTTAATGATGTCTTTCTTATAACAGGGTGGCTAAAATTGTGCACAATACTCCAAGTGTGATCTCAGTAATGTCTTGTTCAACTGCAACATAATGCCCCAAGTCCTGCACGCAATGCTGCATTGGTTATATTGTGACCACAGTCAGGAAAGAAAACAGCTTTGAAGGGATCTACTGCCTGGTCTACTGAAATACAGTTTACTGTAAGTCAAGGGTTCAGAGGAACGTAACTAGTGCATGAAAGCAGAACTACCTCTATTGATCACTGCCAAGACTCTTCCAGGAACGAACACCTTCAAGTTCTGCCCTTGCTTGTGAAATCGTTCTGCAAGAAAAGTTCTGCTGTGCGGATGAAAGCCTTTTAATCGCCAGGCTCATCAATAAAATCCTTTCATTGTTCTGGTGCAGGCTTACTAATTGAGATGATAGAGAGAACTCAGCTGCTACAGGGAGCAGGGGGAACAACCGCTGAGATAAGAAGGTGTGAAGTGAGATTCCCAACAGCAGTGAGACCGTGCGCTTGGCTGAGAAACTGTGCAATTAATCTCCAAGTGCCTGGGTGGGAATCAAATTAGGTTTAATATCAAACACGAAAAAGTCTGCAGATGCTGGAAATCCAAAACAATATATGCAGAACGCTAGAGTAACTCCGCAGATCAGGCAGCATCTTTGGAAAAGAGTAAACAGTCGACGTTCAGCCAAGACACTTCCTCAGGATTGAGAAAGAATGGGGAAGACAAGAGGGGAAAGGGGTTAGCTGGAAGGTGATAGTGAAGCCAGCTGGGTGGGAAAGGTCAAGGGCTGGAGAAGAAAGAATCTGATCGTAGAGGAGAGTGGACAATAGGAGAAAGGGAAGAAGGAGGGGACCAGGGGAAGTGATTGGCAGGTGAAAAGAAGTGAAGGTCGGAGTGAGGAATAGAGGAAGGGCGGGGAGGGGGAAGGGAAATTTGTTCATTGATATCCATGTCATCAGGTTCGAGTGTACCCAGATGGAATATAGAGTGTTCCTCCTCCACCAGTTACAGAGGTCCAAATTTTGTGATTTGTTGATTAGAATTGAGGCTATGATTGTGTTGAATGCTAAACTGTAATCAATAAACAGCAGCCTGAAGTAGGTATTGTTATTATCCAGGTGATTCAAGGCCGAGTGGAGAGCCAGTCAGGTGGCATCTGCTGTAGACCTATTGTGGCAATAGGCAATTGCAATGGGTCCAGATCCTGGTCATGACCAACCCCTCAGTAACTTTCATCACAGCAGGTTTGAGAGCAACTAGGTGATAGTCATTGAGGGAATTTACTCTGCCCATCCTCCTGATGAATCCTCCAGATCACCATTTCATGAACTCCGTTGAAATATACTCCCTTTTACTCTTTATATAACTGAAAAAGCTTTTGGTATCCTGCTTTATATTTTGGCTAGTCTGCCCTCATATTTCATCTTTTCCCTTCTTATTGCTTTTTTAGTTAGCTTTTGTTAGAATTTAAAAGCTTCCCAATTTTTCAACTTCCCACTCACTTTTGCTACCTTATATGCCTTTCCCTGGCTTTTAAGCAGTCCTTAACTTCCTTTGTCAGCCACGGTTGCCTACCTTTCCATTTGCAAACTTCTTCCTCTGTTGGACATACCTATCCTGCGCCTTGTTAGCTATTCCCAGAAACTTCAGCCATCTCTGCTCTGCCATCATCCCCGCCAGTATCCTCCTCAAATCCACCTGGGCAAGCTCCCCTGTCATGATCACTACCTCCGAAGGGTTCTTTCACGTTAAGCTCCCTAATAAGATCTGGGTTATTATACAACACCCAATCTAAGATAACCTTTCCCTAAATAGGCTCAAGCTGAAGCTGCTCTAAAAAGCCATCTCATAGGCATTTCACAGATTCCTTCTCTTGCGATCCGACACCAACCTAATTTTCCCAATCCGCTTGCATTTTGAATTTCCCCTTTACAATTGTGCCATTACTCTTATTACATGCCTCTTCCAGCTCTTTCTGCAATCTCAGCCCCACATCTTGGCTACGATTTGAAGGCCTATATATGATTCGCATAATGATTTTTTATCCCTGCAATGGTCAGTTCCACCTTAGGTACTAGCCTCAGTAATATCCAAGACAACTTCAAGGAGCAGTGCCTCAGAAAGCGGTGAGTCTATCATTAAGGGCCCCCATTACCCAGGACATGCCCTCTTTTCATTGCTACCATCAGGAAGGAAGTAGTGAAGCATGAAGGAACACACTCAGCGATTCAGGAACAGCTTCTTTCCCTCTGCCATTCAATTCCTAAATGGACATTGAACCCCTGAACTCTTATCTCTGTTTTGCAGTATTTTGATCTAACTATTTAATATACATATATATACTTACTGTGATTGATTTACCTATTTACTTTTTTCTTTATTATATCACGTATAATGATAATATAGAAACAAAATTCCATGTGTCAGTATTTCAGTGGAATAAAGGAAATTACAATGGCTTGAGAGGGGAACTGGCCAAAGTTGACTGGAAAGGGACACTAGCAGGAAGGACAGCAGAGCAGCAAAGGCTGAAGTTTCTGAGAAAAATAAGGGAAGTACAAGACAGATATATTCCAAATAAGAAGAAATTTTCGAATGGAAGAAGGACACTACCGTGGCAGACAAGTGAAGTCAGAGCCAAAGCAAAAGCAAAAGAGAGGACATACAGGGAAACCAAAGCTAGTGGGAAGACAGAGGATTAGGAAGCTTTTAAAAACCTGCAGAAGGAAACTGGGAACGGTATTAGGAAGGAGAGGATGAATTATGAAAGGAAGCTGGTGACTAATATCAAAGAAAATACTAAAATCATTTTAAGTATATAAAGGGTAAAAGAGAGTTGAGAGTAGATATAGGACCAATAGAAAATGACACTGGATATATTGTAATGAGAGACGCAGAGATGGCAATGGAACTGAATGTATATTTTGCATCAGCCTTCACAGTGGAAGACACCTGCTGTATACCGGGCATTCAAGAGTGTCAGGGAAGTGAAGTATGAGCAGTGAAAATTACAACTCAGGAAGCTTAATAGTCTGAGGGTGAATAAATCTCCTGGACCTGATGGAATGCTCCCTTGGGTTCTGAAGGAAGTAGCAGGAGAGATTGCAGAGGCATTAGCGATGATCTTTCAACAATTGATAGATTCTGGCATTGTACCAGATGACTGGAAAATTGCAAATGTTACTCCGCTATTTAAGAAAGGTGGGAGGCAGCTGAAAGGAAACTATAGACCTGTTAGCCTGACACCAGTGGTTGGGAAGTTGTTGGAATCAATTGTTAGGGATGAGATTATGGAATACCTGGAGGCACATGACAAGATAGGCCAAAGCCAGCATGGTTTCCTGAAAGGAAAATCCTGCCTGACTAACCTACTGCAAATTCTTGAGGAAATTACAATCAGGGTAGACAAAGGAGATGCAGTAGATGTGGTGTACTTGGATTTTCAGAAGGCCTTTGACAAGGTGCCGCACATGAGGCTACTTAGCAAGATAAGAGCCTATGGAATTACAGGGGTGTTACTAGCATGGGTGGAGCATTAGCTGATCGGCAGAAAACACAGAATGGGAATAAAGGGATCCTATTCTGACTGGCTGCCGGTTACCAGTGGAGTTCCACAGGGGTCGGTGTTGGGACTGCTGCTTTTTAACGATGCATGTCAATGATTTGGACTATCGGATTAATGGATTTGTGGCTAAATTTGTCGATGACACAAAGATACGTAGAGGAGCGGGTAGTGTTGAGGAAACAGAGCTTGCAAAGGGACTTAGATAGTTTAGGGAAATGGGCAAAGAAGTGGCAAATGAAATACAATATTGGAAAGTGTATGGTCATGCACTTTGGTGGAAGAAATAAACAGGCAGACTATTATTTAGATTGGGAGAGAATTCAAAATGCAGAGATGCAAAGGGACTTGGAAGCCCTTGTGCAGGATACCCTAAAGTTTAACCTCCAGGTTGAGTTGGTTGTGAAGAAGGCTAATGCAATGTTGGCATTCATTTCTAGAGGTATGGAATATAGAACAGGGATGTGGTGTTGAAGCTCTATAAGGTACTCATGAGACCACACTTGGAGTATTGTGTGCAGTTTTGGACTCCTTATTTTAGAAAGGATATACTGACATTGGAGAGGCTTCAGAGAAGATTTACAAGAATGATTCCAGGAATTAAAGGGTTACCGTATGAGGAATGTCTGGCAGCTCTTGAGCTGTATTCCCTGGAGTTCAGAAGAATGAAGGGGGATCTCATAGAAACATTCTGAAAGTTAAAAGGCCTGAACAGATTAGATATGACAAAGTTATTTCAAAATGGTAGGGGAGTCTAGGACAAGATGGCACGAATTCAGAATTAAAGGACATCCATTTAGAATACAGGTGCGGAGAAATTACTTTAGTGGAATTTGTTGCCACGAGTGGCTGTGGAGGCCAAGTCATTGTGTGCATTTAAGGCAGAGATAGATAGGTTCTTGATTAGTCAGTGCATCATAAGGTACGGGGAGAAGGCAGGGAGTTGGGATGACTGGAAGAATTGGATCAGCCCATGATTGAATGGTGGAACAGTCTCGATGGGCCGAATGGCCTACATCTGCTCCTATATTTTATGGTCTTATGAATTGCATTGAACTGCGCTGCTAAGTTTACAAATTTCACCACACATGCTGGTGATAATAAACCTTGTTCTGATTCTCTCACTCTCATCTCCATCCTCCCGCCACCCCACGAGGAATAGGGTTCCCCTGGTCCTCACCTACCATCCCACCAGCCTCCGGGTCCAACATATTATTCTCCGTAACTTCCGTCACCTCCAACGGGATCCCACCACTAAGCACATCTTTCCCTCGCCCCCTCTCTCTGCTTTCCGCAGGGATCGCTCCCTACGCGACTCCCTTGTCCATTCATCCCCCCCATCCCTCCCCACTGATCACCCTCCCGGCACTTATCCTTGTAAGCGGAACAAGTGCTACACATGCCCTTACACTTCCTCCCTTACCAGCTTTCAGAGCCCCAGACAGTCCTTCCAGGTGAGGCGACACTTTTCACCTGTGAGTTGGCTGGGGTGATATACTGCGTCCGGTGCTCCCTATGTGGCCTTCTATACATTGGCGAGACCCAACGCAGACTGGGAGACCGCTTTGCTGAACACCTACGCTCTGTCCGCCAGAGAAAGCAGGATCTCCCAGTGGCCACACATTTTAATTCCACATCCCATTCCCATTCTGACATGTCTATCTACGGCCTCCTCTACTGTAAAGATGAAGCCACACTCAGGTTGGAGGAACAACACCTTATATTCCGTCTGGGTAGCCTCCCACCTGATGGCATGAACATCGACTTCTCTAACTTCCGCTAATGCCCCACCTCCCTCTCGTACCCCATCTGTTATTTATTTTTATACACACATTCTTTCTCTCAGTCTCCTTTTTCTCCCTCTGTCCCTCTGAATATACCCCTTGCCCATCCTCTGGGTTCCTCCCCGCCTTGTCTTTCTTCCCGGACCTCCTGTCCCATGATCCTCTCGTATCCCTTTTGCCAATCACCTGTCCAGCTCTTGGCTCCATCCCTCCCCCTCCTGTCTTCTCCTATCATTTTGGATCTCCCCCTCCCCCTCCAACTTTCAAATCTCTTACTCACTCTTCCTTCAGTTAGTCCTGACGAAGGGTCTCGGCCTGAAACATCGACTGTACCTCTTCCTAGAGATACTGCCTGGCCTGCTGCATTCACCAGCAACTTTGATGTGTGTTGCTTGAATTTCCAACATCTGCAGAATTCCTGTTGTTCTTGTTCTGATTCTGATGTTTCTGCAAGGGTCCTGGACCTGCAAACTCAGATAAGAACCTTTCAACTTAATTGGCAATCAGTTCTTTAATCCTATTGCTCCATCCCAATGTTTTTTTTTCTTTTGGAAGAAAGATTAACTTTATTGGTAACATACACACTGAAACATTAAGTGAAATGTGTTGCTTGAGTTGAGGATGAGCTGGGGGCAGCCCACAAATGTTTCCACACTTCAGTCGCCAAATAGCATATCCACAAGTTACTGTACTATGTCTCCTTGGAATGTAGGAGGAAACCGGAGCACCAGGAGGAAACTCGTACCATCAAGGGGAGAACATACAAATTCGTTACAGGCAGCAGAGGGATTTGAATCCTGATCTTGTAACTCGTACTGTAACTCATACATCTTTGGAACGTGGGAGGAAATCCTGACAGGAACATACAAACTCTGCACTCTCAAAATTTTTCCTTTGAAGGCTTCCCACCTACTGATCACATCTTTGCCAGAGAACAACCTGTCCCAATCCACGCTTTTTAGATCCTTTCTCATTTCTTCAAATTTGGCCTTCTTCCAGTTCAGAACCTTAACCCTAGGACCAGATCTATCCTTGTCCATGATCAAGTTGAAACTAATGGTGTTATGATCACTGGAACCAAAGTGCTCCCCTACACAGACTTCCGTCACTTGTCCTAACTCGTTTCCTAACAGGAGATCCAATATTGCATCCCCTCTAGTTGGTCCCTCTATATACTGATTTAGAAAACTTTCCTGAACACATTTTACGAACTCTAAACCATCTAGACCCCTAACAGTATGGGAGTCCCAATCAATATATGGAAAATTAAAATCCCCTACCACCACAACTTTATGTTTCCTGCAGTTGCCTGCTATCTCTCTGCAGATTTGCTCTTCCAATTCTCGTTGACTATTGGGTGGTCTGTGATACAATCCCACTAATGTGGCCATACCTTTCCTGTTTCTCAGCTCCACCCATAAGGACTCAGTAGACAAGCCCTCTAATCTGTCCTGCCTGAGCACTGCTGTAATATTTTCCCTAACAAGCAATGCTACTCCCCCACCTTTCATTCCTCTGCCTTGATCACATCTGAAACATCGGAACCCTGGAATATTAAGCTGCCAGTCCTGCCCCTTCTGTAGCCAAGTTTCACTAATTGCTATAACGTCATAATTCCACGTGTCAATCCACGCCCTCAACTCATCCGCCTTCCCCGCAATACTCCTAGCATTGAAATATATACACCTCAGAAGATTTTTACCACCACTCACAACCTTTCTATTAGCGGATTTGCTCGAACTTTTAACATCATTTATTTTCACCCCAGCCACACTGTCAGCTCTGGCACTCTGGTTCCCATCCCCCTGCAAATCTAGTTTAAAGCCTCCCCAACAGCACTAACAAACCTCCCTGAAAGGATATTGGTCCCCCTGTAGTTCAAGTGTAGCCCGTCTCTCTTGTACAGGTCCCACCTGCCCCAGAAGAGGTCCCAATGATCCTCAAATCTGAAACCCTGCCCCCTACACCAGTTCCTCAGCCACTTGTTCATCCTCCAGAGCATCCTATTCCTACCCTCACTGGCACGTAGCACAGGTAGCAATCCTGAGATTACCACCCTCAAGGTCCTGCTTTTCAACTTCCTACCAAGCTCTCTATACTCACTCTCCAGGACCTCCTCACTCTTCCTTGCTACGTCATTGGTACCGATGTGCACCAGGACATCTGGCTGATCACCCTCCCACTTCAGAATGTCATGCAATCGATCAGAGACATCCTTGACCCTGGCACCCGGGAGGCAACAAACCATCCTGGATTCTCTGTCACGACCACATAACCTCCTATCTGCACCTCTAACTACCGAGTCCCCTATCACTACCGCTCTCCTCTTTTTCCATCCTCCCTTCTGCACTGCAGAGCCAGACTCAGTGCCAGAGATCCGGCTACTGCAGCTTGTCCCAGGTAAGTCATCCCCCCCAACAGTATCCAATGCGATATACTTGTTGTTGAGGGGAATGGCCACAGGGGAACCCTGCTCTGCCTGCCCTTTCCTCTTCTCTCACCTGACAGTGACCCAATTTCCTGTCCTCTGCTCCTTTGGTGTAACTACCTCCCTGTAGCTACTATCTATAATCTCCTCATTCTCCCGAATGATCCGCAGGTCATCCAACTGCTGCTCCAGTTCCCTAACGCGGTTTGTTAGGAGCTGCAGCTGGATGCACCTCTTGCAGGAGTCATTGTCAGGGACACCGGAGGGCTCCCTGACTTCCCACATCCTGCAAGAGGAGCATTCCAACATCCTGCCTGGCATTCTCCCTACTCTAAATAATCTGAACAAAAAAAAACTTACCGGAACCTACCCTGGCCTCTGCCTGTTGTCACCGAAGCCTGTTGAGCCAAAGCCATCCCACTGTGACTCAGTCCACTCCGACGATGGTCACTGTATTCCTTCACCTTGTAACCATTCTTTGGGAACATTGAGCACAAACATCTTATTTCCTCGTGGAGACCTAACAAGGATGAACCTGTCACTACTGCCTGTCTTCCCTATATTTCCACGGTTTCTGGAAGGATCGCCAGGATCCTGAAGTAATACCAGATTAATACCATCCACAAACTTGTAAAGAAGCTCAAATCACTGATAATGTGGGCCAAAGATGACCTGGGCCTCAGGTTAGCTGGCGTTTATAGGATTCCCTGTGAATAAGGAACAGCGTATGTCGGACAGTGAAAACCCACATCAAGGAACACAAGAAGTGTATGTGCTGGAGTTACTCAGAGAAATCAGTAGAAGCAGAACATTGCTTTCGCAATGGCCGTAGGATTGACTTTGACAGCTCAAAACTACTGTGCCTGGCCAATGGCTTTTGGAACCACCTGGTGAAGGAAGCCATTGAAATAAATCTAGAGGTAAAGAACTTTAACAAAGCCTAAAGTCTCATGCTAAGTAAGAATTTAATTGTAGATGTGGTGGGACAGTGGAAACCTGATTAGATGAGGACTAAGCAATCAGGAGGAAAAGACAACGGAGGTGTCAATACCACTGGACTGGACATGCCCAGGCATCATCCCTAATGAAGATGGCAGAGTTTGTCGTCAAAATGCCGGTTAAAATCGATATCCGTACATGGCTGGAAGCTTCAGAAGAGTTTATTCGTCATATACGCCAGTAAAGCACTGGATCCGTTCTGATAATTGTTTGCAAAAGCAAAAAATATCAATATGGCTCCTTAAATGCAGTAAGAAATATCACTGTAGCTTGGGCATAGAATGAGTTAAAAAACACAAAACACCTAAATCTGTCTCTTTGATATATATTGGTTCTTTACTTGTATGTGAAAGTTTGTTCATACGTGAAACTGATTGAAATTTAATCTTCGTTTCCATTTAAATTTAACATGTATACATTAATTTTCATAAAGTTATATGTTGTTTTAAACAGTATCTTTTTTGTTATTCATTTGGCAAAATCATTCAAATTGGTCAAGTCCCCTGCATGCCAAGCTGTAGCTGTTTAATCCAACTTAACTTTATTCAAATTGCCAGAACTACTTACTATGTTTCCACAATACCGTATTTGTTCTACCATCCAAACGAAGTTGCAAAGAGAGTGTTGATACTTGCAAAGATGATGCCTGCCAAAAAGAGGGCAAGAAAAAGCTGGTAACAAGTAGCTGAAACTTGAATCAGTTTATTGTTCTTTTAGATCGAAGTGTTTTAGCTATTTTTAATCTCTGCTCCCAATGTTTAAATACCTTGATTAAATATAAGACAAAATAACATAGGTAGCAGAAATTAAATGGTGATGGAAAATGTGAATCAGAATTGCAGTTGGCCTGCATATTGATCCAGTGCAGGATGCAAAATAAAATGTGTTCTCTCACCTCATCACCATGATGGTAGTGTCCATCATGAGTTAACCATGCTTTTCAGTGCATTGGTGCTTGCTCCCAGAACTATTCCCATGAATGTCTGTTATTGAATGAAACGATATCTCCCAGTGCAGCCTGCTCTACTTTGGTGAGACACAGTGTAGATTGGGGGACCACTTTGACGAGCACCTTAGCTCCAACCACTTTCTCGTTTACACTTATGCACTGACAAATGACAATAAACAATTTTGAATCTTGAACAGGCAGGATATCCCGTTAGCCAACTATTTTAATTCCACTCCCTACTCCCATTCTGCCATGTCAGTCCATGGTCTCCTCTACTGCCTCAATGAGGCCACTCTCGGGTTGGAGGAGCAATACCTCATATTCCGTTTGGGTAGCCCCCTGACAGCATGAACGTCGATTTCTCTCATATCCATTAATTTCTCTCCCTTCCTCCTTCTCTCATTTACCATTCCCCATTCTGGCTCCCCTTTACACCTTCTCTTCTCCTCACCTCCCTACCACCTCCCTTTGGTGCCCCTCCTTCTTCCTTTTCTCCTATGGTTCACTCTCCTGTTCTATCAGGTTCCTTCTTCAGCTACCTTTCCCAGCTATCATCTCCCGCTTTCTTACTTCATCCCCACTCCCCCACCAATTCACCTTCCCCTCACCTCTCACGTGCCAGCTTGTATTCCCCCCTCTCCCCTTACCTTCTTATTCTGGCTTCTTCCCCCTTTCGTTCCAGTCCTGAAGAAGGGTCTCAGCCTGAAACGTCGACTCTTTATTCCTTTCCGTCAATGCTGCCTGACCTGCTGATTTCCTCCAACATTTTGTGTGTGTATCAGTCTCTCTATATATAGGAGAATTTAAATGGTGCTGGAAAATGCGAATCGGAATTGCAGTTGGCCTGCGTACAGGATGCAAGTAAAATGTGTTCTCTCACCTCATTGCCATGATGGTAGTGTCTATGCTTTTCATTACATTAGTATTTATTCACAGGATGTAACGTAGTGTATAGTTTGTACCAGATAAAACAAGCCAGCAGTGCTAGAAACCATTCCAACACAACCTGCAGGGGAGGTGCTCATTCCCTACCATTGGAGGTCACTCCAAAGAAAAGAGAAGGTGGATTTAAGCCATGATTAAATGAATGCTTAAACTCTACAGGACAGGCCCCACCCCCACCCTCCCCCTTTACTATTCCACAAATCAAATCAGTGAACCCTCATTGCTCTCCTTCTACTTCAAGGATATCCTTCCCTAGAAGAGAGAAAAGATTGACAGACAATGCACTTACCCCCTCCAAGAGGACCACAACCTTGTCATAAGGCTCGGAGGCCTGCTTGCCTCAATGATCTGAAGAGCTACGTTGGCTGGAGTCAGGGCTTTATGTTTTGACTCTTGGTAGGGACACCCATGCCAAATTGGTCATAGGGTAGGGGCTGGACTAAGAGGGGTCCATCAGTCCTCCAGTTTCAGGGATTCAGTTCAGGGCTAACAATCAGACTTATGAAACAAAATTGTTATGGAAACAGCAATGAAGAATTCTTCTGCATCTAAGTGAGATGGTACTCCTGAATTTCCACCCGGTTTCTGATTGAAACATGTAAGATTATTTAGGGATTGGACACGCTAGAGGCAGGAAACATGTTCCCGATGTTGGGGGAGTCCAGAATCAGAGGCCACAGCTTTAGAATAACGGGTAGGCCATTTAGAATGGAGTTGAGGAAAAACTTTTTCACCCAGAGAGTTGTGGATCTGTGGAATGCTCTGTCTCAAAAGGCAGTGGAGGCTGATTCTCTGGATGCTTTCAAGAAAGAGTTAGATAGAGCTCTTAAAGATAGCGGAGTCAAGGAATATGGGGAGAAGGCAGGAAAAGGGTACTGATTGTGGATGGTCAGCCATGATCACAGTGAATGGTGGTGCTGGCTCGAAGGGCTGAATGGCCTACTCCTGCACCTATTGCCTATTGTCTATTGACTTGTATGACTGACAATAGTGAAAACCGAAAGGAAACCACTGACATGATGAAGCACCGCCAGAGATGGAGGACCTTCAGCGTCATAGCCGGGAGTAAGCACATTAATCCAGAGGTGGTCTCATCGGTTCCAATGTAATTGCAATAAAATATGTCTCTCTTGTGTGCAAGTTCTTTTGCAATAAAGGTCAATCAAACGTTTTCCTACTTACTTGCTTTTTGTTCCAAGTTAACGTTAAGTGATTCTAGCGCAATGACATCCATGTAGCTTGGATAGAGTCATCCAGCCATAAACAGACTCTTCAACCCATCATGCGCAGGCAGACTCTCGAGTACCCATCCAGGCTCATACCACTTTCTATCACTTAGCCCTGGGGCATTCAAGATGCAAATTCTGGATCGTTGACTGCAACACACAAAAAATATTGGAGGAGCTCAGCAGCTCAGGCAGCATCAATGGAGGGAAATATGCAGTCAAGGTTTCAAGCTGAGAACCTTCTCCAGGACTGGAAAGGGACGGGGTCAGAAGCTAGATACTTAAGTATTGTGAGATGACCTGCCTCTACCATCCCCTGAAGCAGTACCTTCCAAATTCCAGCCTCCCTCTGAATAAAAAATACTTCCTCAACTCCCCTCTAAACCTTCTACTTGTTACTTCATTCTGTGTGGTCTGGTATTAGATGCCTCTGGGATGCTTGTTACCACCTATCCTAAAAACTTCGTGTTCCTCAGCAGGTCCCTCCTAGGCCTCCCTCGCTACAAGGAAAACAAACCTATGTAATTTCTCATCACAATTGAAAAGCTCCATCACTGGTAACTGTCCCCTTTACCCACCCTAGTGCAATCATGCTCTTTGTATAGTGCGGCAACCAGAATGGTCCACAGAACTCCAACTGTGCCTTGAACCAATATTTTGCATCATAAAGTGCCTGTCTTATATCCTACATCCCAGCTGCACACCATATGATTTTTCTTACCACCTTATTGGCTCCACTGACCCTCGGACTTGTACACAAAAGTCCCTCTGTTCCCTAGGACTCTACCATTTTCCCATTCAACTTTGAGTAATGCTCTTCACATGTATATATAGCAGTCACTATGCACTGGTGATGGAAGTAGTGGCTTTTTGGATTGTAATCAAGAGGGACGTTTTGTTCTGGTTAGTTTTGAACTTTTAGTGTATTGTTAGAGCCACTCTTATCCAGAAAAACAGAGAGAGCGTTCCGGCTAGTGCCTTGTGTATAGCAAAATGTCAATGAATTGTTAAAGCTTATTCTCTGTCATCTGCCAGAGTGTTACAGACTTCAGTAATTTTTATTTAATTTAATTTTTTAAAATTCAAAAATACAGCGTAGTAACCAGCCTTGCAGCTCAATGAGCCCATGGTACCTAATAACCACTATGTGACCAATTAACCTACTAACCTGTCGGGGGCAGTGCAGAGAGGAGTAAATAAAAAATCCAGGAGGGACTGGAGCGGCCATTGTTGCAAGTGGGCCAGTGGTGAGAGTGGGAGTGGGCTTCAGCTCAAAGGAGGCTTCGGCTCGTAAAAGGTGGTAGCTCTGGGTAAGTTTCTCTTAAGTTTCCCTTTTTTCTTGCTGCATCAGGGATACTTAGTGCAGTTCAAATGGCCGTTGTGTGTTCTTCACATCAAAGTCTCTCAGGGAACTACATCTGCATGAAGTGCTCATTGAAGACTGCGTTAGGGATCTGGAGCAGCGCTGGATGGCCTTCAGCTTGTTTGGGAGAGTGAGGAGATCATCAATTGGAGTTACAGAGAAGTAGTCAAACCTTAAGTTCCAAGAGGTGGGAGGCTGGGCGACTGTCAGGCGAAGGAGTGGGCAGGTGAATAGACAGTTGGCGCAGACCACATCTGTGGCCATTCCCCTCTATAATAATATTATTTTGGATACTGTTGTGGCAGATGACCCCCCGGGGAATGCCGCGGAGACCAGGTTACTGGCACTAACCATGGGTCCATGGTGCAGAAGGGAAAGAGGGAGAAGAGGGGAGCGATAGTGAAAGGGAAATCAATAGTCAGAAACACAGACAAGAGACTCTGTGGACATGAAGAGGAGACCTGAATGGTATGTTGCCTCCCAGGTGCCAGGGTCGGGGATGTTTCAGATCTTGTGCACAACATTTGGAGGGGGGCGGGAGCAGCCAGATGTCTTGGTAAATATTGGTACCAATGACATAGGAAGGAAAAGCAAAGAGGTCCTGAAGAGAGAATTTAGAGAGCTAGTCAGAAAACTGAGAAGCAGGACCTCCCGGGTAGTAATTTCTGGATTGCTACCTGTGCTAAGCACCAGTGAGGGTAGAAATGGGATGATTCGGCAGATAAATAAGCGGCTGAGAAGCTGGTCCAAGAGGCAGGACTTTAGGTTTTTGGATGATTGGGAAGATAGAGGATTGAGATTCATTTAAAAACTTGCAGAAGGAAAATAAGAAGGTCGTTAGGAAGGAAAAGATGAATTATGAAAGGAAGCTGTTGACTAACATCAAAGAAGATACTGAAAGCTTTTTTAAGTATATCAAGGGTAAAAGAGAGCTGAGGGTAGATAAAGGACCAATAGATAATGACACTGGAGATATTGCAATGAGAAATGCAGAGATGGCAGAGGAACTGAATGCATATTTTGCATCAGTCTTCACAGTGGAAGACATCTGCAGTATACTGGACATTTAAGAGCGTCAGGAAGAAGTGACGTTATGTGCAGTGAAAATTACAACTGAGATGGTGTTCAGGAAGCTTAATGGTCTGAGGGTGGATAAATCTCCTGGACCTGATGGAATGCACCCTTGGGTTTTGAGGGAAGTAGCTGGAGAGATTGCGGAGGCATTAACAATGATCTTTCATGAATCAATAGGTTCTGGCATTGTACCGGATGACTGGTAAATTGCAAATGTTACTCCACTATTTAAGAAGGGTGGGAGGCAGCAGAAAGGAAACTACAGACCTGTTAGCCTGACATCAGTGGTTGGGAAGTTGTTGGAATCGATTGTTAGGAATGAGATTATGGAATACCTGGAGGCACATGACAAGATAGGCCAAAGCCAGCATGGTTTCCTAAAGGAAAATCCTGCCTGACTAACCTACTACCATTTTTTGAGGAAATTACAATCAGGGTAGACAAAGGAGATGCAGTAGATGTGGCGTTCTTGGATTTTCAGAAGGCCTTTGACAAAGTGCCACACGTGAGGCTGCTTAACAAGATAAGAGCCCATAGAATTACCAGGAAGATACTAGCATTGGCTGATCAGCAGAAAACGGAGAGTGGGAATAAAGGGATCCTATTCTGGCTGGCTTCTGGTTACCAGTGGAGTTCCACAGGGGTCAGTGTTGGGACTGCTGCTTTTTATGATTTATTTCAAAGATTTGGACAAAAATAGGTTGAGGAGCAGGTAGTGTTGAGGAAACTGAGAGCCTGCAGAGAGACTTAGATAGTTTAGGGGAATGGACAAAGAAGTGGTAAATGAAATCCAATGTTGGAATGTGTATGGTCATGCACTTTGGTGGAAGAAATAAAGATGCAGACTATTATTTAGATGGGGAGAGAATTCAAGATGCAGAGATGCAAGAGACTTGGGAGTCCTTGTGCAGGATACCCTAAAGGTTAACTTCCAGGTTGAGGCAGTGGTGAAGAAGGTGAATGCAATGTTGGCATTCATTTCGACAGGTATAGAATATAAGAACAGGGATGTGATGTTGAGGCTCTATAAGGCACTTGTGAGACCACACTTGGAGTATTGTGTGCAGTTTTGGGCTCCTTATTTTAGAAAGAATATATTGACATTGGAGAGAGTTCAGAGAAGATTCACGAGAATGATTCCAGGAATGATAGGGTTACCATATGAGGAACATCTGGCAGCTCTTGGGCTATATTCCCTGGGGTTCAGGAGAATGAGGAGTATCTCATAGAAACCTTCCAAATGTTTTTAAAAGGCCTGAACAGATTACCTATGGCAAAGTTATTTCCCATTGTAAGGGAGTCTAGGACAAGAGGGCATGACTTCAGGATTGAAGGACATCCTTTTAGAACTGAGATGCAGAGAAATTACTTTAGTCAGAAGGTGGTAAATCTGTGGAATTTATTGCCATGAGCGACTGTGGAGGCCAAGTCATTGGGTGCATTTAAGGCAGAGATAGCTCGGTTCTTGATTAACCAGGACATCAAAGGGTATGGGCTGAAGGCAGGGGAGTGGGATGACTGGAAGAATTGGATCAGTCCATGATTAAATGGCAGAACAGTCTTGATGGGCTGAATGGCCTACTTCTGCTCCTATATCTTATGGTCTTCTGGGGGAGGTACCTGTACAAAAGGGACAGGTTGCACCTGAACCCGAGGGGAAGCAATATTATTGTGGCAGGTTTGGTAGAGCCGTTGGGGAGAGTTTAAACTAATTTAGCAGGGGGTGGGAACTGGATTGAACAGACTCAGGATAGGACGGATGGTTAAAAAAAAGCAAAGATAGCATGCAGTCAGACTGTCTGGAAGGGCAGGCAGATGATAGGACAAACTTGCAGCCAGCAGCATGAGTATCAGTACATTAGGGGTGCAGAATCAAATGGATAGCAAATACAGTATATAAAGTGTTATATCTCAATGCATGGGATTTAAGAAGTAAAGTGGATTATCTTGTTAAATTATTGCAGATTGTCAGGAATGATGCTCTGGCCATCACTGAGTCATGGCTGAAGGATGGTTATGGTTGGGAGCTGAATGTCCAAGGTTACACATTGTATCGGAGGGATAGGAAGGTAGGCAGAGGGGGTGGTATAACTCTACTGATAAAGAATGGCATCAAATCAGTGCAAGGACGTGACAGAAGATTTTGAATCCTTGCGGGTTGAGTTAAGAAAATGCAAGAGTAAAAGAACTCTAATGGCAGTTATATACAGGCCTCCCAGCAGTAGTTGGGATGTGGACCACAGACTAGAATGGGAAATAGAAAAGGCATGTCAAAAGTGCAATGCTATGATAGTCATGGGAGATTTCAACATGCAGGCTGATTGGGAAATACAAGTTGGCAATGGATCTCAAGAGAGTGAGTTTGTTGAATGCCTATGAGATAGTTTTTTAGAGCAGTTTGTTGTTGAGCCTACTCGGGGATCAGCTATACTGGATTGGGGGTTAGGAAATGAACCAGAGGCGATTAGGAAGCTTAAAGTAAAGGAACTTAGGAGCCAGTGGTCACATTATGATTGAGTTCAACTGGAAATTTGATAAGGAGAAAGTAAAGTCTGACCTAGCTGTATTTTAGTGGAGTAAGGGAAACTACAGTGGTATGAGAGAGGAGTTGGTCAAAGTAAATTGGAAGGAGATGCTGGCAGGGTTGACAGCAGAGCGATAATGGCTTGAGTTTCTGGCAAAACTCTGGAAGGTGCAGAATAGGTGTATTCCAAAAAGAAAAAAATACTCAAATGGCAAAATAGTACAACTATGGCTGACAAGGGAATTCAAAGCTCATGTAAAATAAAAAGAAGGGGCATACAACAAAGCAAAAATTAATGGGAAGACAGAGGATTGGGAAGCTTTAAAAAACCTACAGAAAGCAACTAAAAGAATCATTAAGAGGGAAAAGATGAAGTAGGAAAGCACGCTAGAAAACAATATCAAGTTGGATAGAAGAAGATTTTCTCAAGATATAAAAAAAAAGAGAGATGAAAGTGAATACAGGACCACTAGAAAATGAGGCTGGAGAAGTAATAACGTGGGACAAGGAGATGGCAAATGAACTAATGGAGTATTTTGCATCTGTTTTCACTATGGAAGACATTAGAAGTGTGCCAGGTGTTGGAGGGTGTGAGGGAAGAGAAGTGAGTGCAGTTACTATTAGAAGGGAGAAGGTGTTTAAAAAGCTGAAAGACCTAAAGATACGTAAGTCACCCAGAACATATGAACCACGGTTCTGAACAAGATAGCTGTAGAGATTGTGGAGGCATTCGTAAGAATCATTGGACTCTGACATGGTTCTAGAGGACTGGAAAATTGCAAATGTCACTCTGTTCTTTAAGAAAGTAGGGTGACAGCAGAAAGGAAATTATAGACCAGTTAGCCTGACCTCAGTGGTTGGGAAGATGTTGGAGTCAATTATTAAGGACAAGGTTATGGAGTACTTGGTGACACAGGACAAGATAGGACAAAACCAGCATGGTTTCCTTAAGGGAAAATCTTGTCTGACAAGCCTGTTGGAATTCTTTGAGGAGATTACGAGTAGGATAGATAAAGCAAATGTAGTGAATGTTGTATATTTGGATTTTCAGAAGGCCTTTGACACGGTGCCACATGTGAGGCTGTTTACCAAGTTAAGAGCCCTTTGTATTACAACAAAGTATGGTTAGAGTGTTGGTTGATCGGTAGGAGGCAGCAAGTGGGAATAAAGGGATCCTTTTCTGGTTGGCTGACAGTGACTGGTGGTGTTCTGCAGGGGTCGATGTTGGGAAAGCTTCTTTTTATGCTCTATATCAATGATTTAGATGATGAAATAGATGGCTTTATTGCCAAGTTTGTAGATGATACAAAGGCTGGTGGAGGGGCAGATAGCTTTGAGGAAAAAGGACTTAGACAGATTAGGAGAAGGTGCAAGAAAGTGCAATGTTGGAAAACGCATGGTCATACAATTTCGTATAAGAAAGAACTGCACCGACTATTTCCAAAGTGGGGAGAAAACCCAAAAATCTGAGATACAAAGTGACTTAGGAGTCCTGGTGCAGATCACCCTAAATGTTAACTTGCAGGTTGAGTTGGTGGTCAGGAAGACAAATGCAATGTTAGCATTCATTTCAAGAGGTCTAGAATACAAGAGCGGGGATGTGATGCTGAGGCTTTATAAGGCACTGGTGAGGCCTCACCTTGAGTATTGTGAACAGTGTAGGGCTCCTTATCTGAGAAAATATGTGCTGGTATTGGAGAGGGTTCAGAGTAGGTTCACAAGGATGATTCCAGGAATGAAAGGGTTATCATCTGAGGAATGTTTGTTGGCTCTGGGCCTTTACTTGCTGGAATTTAGAAGTATGATGGGGGATCTCTTTGACACCTTTCAAATGTTGAGAAGTCTAGACAGAGTAGATGTGGAAAACATGTTTCTCATGATGGGGGAGTCTAGGACAAGAGGACAACGCCTCAGCATAGAAAGGCGTCCATTTAAAACAGAGATGTGGAGAAATTTCATTAGCCAGAGAGTGGCGAATTTGTGGAATTTGTAATCACAGGCAGCTATGGGGGCCAGGTCGTTGGGATTATTTAAGGCAGGGATTGATAGGTTACGGGGGGAAGGTTGAGGTCTGGAGCTCAGGAGGGGGAGAGGATCAGCCATGATTGAATGGCAGAGCAGACTCAATGGGCCAAATGGCCTAATTCTGCTCTTGTGTCTTGAGTTTTTTCTCTCTGTTATTATACCTTGCATTGTACTACTGCTGCAAAGTTAACAAATTAAACAACATATGCCAGTGATATTAAACCTGAGTCTGTTTCTGATTCTCAATCTCAATCCACAAGGAAAATCTTACAAAGGATGTAAAGTATTGTTGCTGCTCTGATATTGAGAGACAGGAGCTTGTTCTGTTGCTTTCACTCTGAATAACATCTGAGGTATCAAGAGAAAGCTTGTTCCAATTTCATTTCAGAGCAAGAATATTACAGAGCAGTACTGCTTCAGAACTTGCAGCCACATGCACCAAACTGTCTACACTGTGGAAAGTCTAAAAGGAAATTCAATACAATTTGAGCAGTCGGAAAATGTGTCACTCACTTACAGGAAGAAAATAATTGGTATTTCAATTATGATTCAGTAAAGAGAAAACCTGCTGTATAAATACGATGTCTGAGTAAAAGTATGAGTTGCTTGGTACAGAGTCATAAAGTTGAAATAGTTTATCTTTGTGGAATAATTCACTAAGCATAACATTATTTAACAGCATTAAGAGGGGAGAAAGGGGGTTGCAAATGCCTGCGAATGTAACATGCTGACAAGCTAAAGGTGATGTGTTTATGTCTGTACACAGTGAACGTTCACTGACAAATATCAATGCTGCATGGTAATTGTATGGCAGCATCATGCTATATAAATGGAATGCTAGAGTAAAACGAAAATCAAAAGATGCTATTTTAAGCCAGCATGGAAGTTAAGTATTTTATTATTTCGCTGTCTGTGTGGCTCTAAGTTTTGCAGATATGTAATTAGCAAGGGTAACGGTGTAGATAGCATTGTTACAGCATCACACAACATTAGTTAACAGAATGAAGGCAGTTCCACTCTCAAAACACTGAATTTTGTTGATTTTTCATTCAGTCTGTTGTACAACTCCACAGGTGGTCATCTACTTGCAAACATAAATGTTTAATGATCTAAAGTATTGTATTCTAATAACAGCCTGCCAATGGAATCAATTCATCTCTCTCCAAAGAGTTATAAGACCTCTGAAGCTTCAGAATTAACCTTTCTAATGTAGGATTTCTTGTTTCCTCTCCTTCCAGGTTCTGATGAAAGGAATTCAAGCTGAAACATAATTCTTTTATTCTTTCTATAGATACACATGCGAAAATCTGCAGATGTTGGAAATCCAATGCAATACACACAAAATGCTGGAGGAGCTCAACATGTCAGGCAACATCCATGGAAATGAATAAACAGGCGACGTTTCCAGCTAAAACCCTTCTTCAGAACTGAAAAGGAAGGGGGAAGATGCCACAATACAAATGTGGGAGGAGGTGATGGAGGACAGCTAGAAGCTGATAGGTGATGCCAGGTGAGTAGGAAAGACAAAGGCCTTGAGATGAAGGAATCTGATAGGCGAGGAGAGTGGACCTTAGGAGAAAGGGAAGGAGGAGGGGACCCAGGGGGAAGTGATAGGCAGGTGAGAAGAGGTAAGAGGCTAGTGTGCGGAATAGAAGAAGAGGGGAGGAAGAGGAAAATATTGTTTCCATAGACTTTTTCTATAGATGTTATTTGACTAGTTGAGTGTTTCCAGCAATATCTGTTTTCATTTTAGATTTTTAGAATCTGTAGGTGTTCTACATTTTTATTTTGAGATATCTTCTTAGTTGCATTTCATTAACTTTTAGTTTGGGGCAGTGCAAGGGAAAACGTGAAATGGAAAACTTTTGTACCTGGTCTTCACTCCTATACATTGCAGGTGTCATATCATCATTATGCACCATGTCATATGACGTAGGCGATTATGGACTTATGACCATGATTGCTCTTGGCAAAATTTTTCTACAGGAGTGGCTTGCGACTGCCGCCTTCTCGGCAGTGTCTTTACAAGACAGGTGACCCCAGCAATTATCAACACTCTTCAGAGATTGTCTGCCTGGTGTCAGTGGATATGCACCAGCTGCTCACATGACCATCCACCACCTGCTCCCGTGACTTCTCATGACCCTGACTGGGGGGCTAAGCAGGTGCTACACTTCATCCAGGGTGATCTGCAGGCTACTGAAGAAAAGGAGTGTCTTTCACCTCCTTTGTAGAGACATATCTCCACCCCACGACCCCGTGAGTCATAAAACGTACTAAAGGCATTCGACAGAGGGCTAAGAGAGGCAGCATAATGACATCTGAGTTTCTACAAAACTAATCTCTGAGAGAATAATCCAGTATTAGGTAAACCATAGAAAACCATAGAAACCACAGCACAGAAACAGGCCTTTTGGCCCTTCTTGGCTGTGCCGAACCATTTTCTGCCTAGTCCCACTGACCTGCACACGGACCATATCCCTCCATACACCTCCCATCCATGTATCTGTCCAATTTATTCTTAAATGTTAAAAAAGAACCCGCATTTACCACCTCATCTGGCAGCTCATTCCATACTCCCACCACTCTCTGTGTGAAGAAGCCCCCCCAATGTTCCCTTTAAACTTCTCCCCCCTCACCCTTAACCCATGTCCTCTGGTTTTTTTCTCCCCTTGCCTCAGTGGAAAAAGCCTGCTTGCATTCACTCTATCTATACCCATCGTAATTTTATTTACCTCTATCAAATCTCCCCTCATTCTTCTACGCTCCAGGGAATAAAGTCCTAACCTATTCAACCTTTCTCTGTAACTGAGTTTCTCAAGTCCCAGCAACATCCTTGTAAACCTTCTCTGCACTCTTTCAACCTTATTTATATCCTTCCTGTAATTTGGTGACCAAAACTGAACACAATACTCCAGATTCAGCCTCACCAATGCCTTTTACAACCTCATCATAACATTCCAGCTCTTATACTCAATACTTTGATTAATAAAGGTCAATGTACCAAAAGCTCTCTTTACGACCCTATCTACTTGTGACGCCACTTTTAGGGAATTTTGTATCTGTATTCCCAGATCCCTCTGTCCTACTGCACTCCTCAGTGCCTTACCATTAACCCTGTATGTTCTACCTATGTGCAATACCTCACACTTGTCTGTATTAAACTCCATCTGCCATTTTTCAGCCCATTTTTCCAGATGGTCCAAGTCCCTCTGCAGGCTCTGAAAACCTTCCTCACTGTCTACTACACCTCCAATCTTTGTATCATCAGCAAATTTGCTGATCCAATTTACCACATTATCATCCAGATCATTGATATAGATGACAAATAACAATGGACCCAGCACTGATCCCTGTGGCACACCAATAGTCACAGGCCTCCGGAGAAGCAATTCTCTACCACCACTCTTTGGCTTCTTCCATTGAGCCAATGTCTGATCCAATTTACCACCTCTCCATGTATACCTAGCAACTAAATTTTTCTAACTAACCTCCCATGCATGACCTTGTCAATGGCCTTACTGAAATCCATGTAGACAATATCCACTGCCTTCCCTTCATCCACTTTCCTGGTAACCTCCTCAAAAAACTCCAATAGATTGGTCAAACATGACGTACCACGCACAAAGCCATGTTGACTCTCCCTAATAAGTCCCTGTCTATCCAAATGCTTGTAGATTCTGTCTCTTAGTACTCCCTCCAATAACTTACCTACTACCGACGTTAAATTCACCGGCCTATAATTTCCCAGATTACTTTTCGATCCTTTTTTAAACAACGGAACAATATGAGCCACTCTCTAATCTTCCGGCATCTCACCCGTAGACAACGACATTTTAAATATTTCTGCCAAGGCCCCCGCAATTTCAACACTAGTCTCCTTCAAGGTCTGAGGGAACACTCTGTCAGGTCCTGGGGAATTATCCACTTTAATTTTCCTCAAGACAGAAAGCACCTCCTCCTTTTCAATCTGTACAGTTTCCATGATCTCACTACTTGATTCCCTCAATTCCATAGACTTCATGCCAGTTTCCTTAGTAAATACAGACGCAAAAAACCTATTTAAGATCTCCCCCATTTCCTTTGGTTCCGCACATAGCCGACCACTCTGATCTTCAAGAGGACCAATTTTATCCCTTACAATCCTTTTGCTCTTAATATACCCGTAAAAGCTCTTTGGATTATCCTTCACTTTGACTGCCAAGGCAACCTCATGTCTTTTGCTACTTGGGCAAATCAGAAGGACCTTGGCAACTTGCTCCAAATTGTGTTTTTTATTGTTAGACCCTGAATTTTACAATGCTGCAATGCACAAAAAAATAGAATTGTTTTATAAATTTTATTCAAGAATATCTCAATGAGGGCGAAAGGTATCTTAACAGAGGTGTACAAATTAATAAAAGACATGGTTCAAGTGGATAGTCAGAAACTATTTTCCCCAGAGTAGAAATGGCTAATATTTGGGACCATATATTTAAAGTGATTGGAGGAAAGAATGGAGGGGATGGAATGTCAGAGGTATGTTCTTTACACAGAAAGTGGTGTGTGCGTGGGATGCCCTGCCAAGGGAGAATGTTGAGGCAGATACATTAGGAGTACTTAAGAAACTCTTAGATAGACACATGGATGATGGGGAAATGGAGGACTATGTAGGAGGGAAGGGTTAGAATGATCTCAGAATAGGTTAAAAGGTCCACACAACATCATGGGCTGAGGGGCCTGTACTGTGCTGAAATTATCTTTCTTCTATGATTTGTATTCAAGGGAGTCCACAATAATTGCTAAGGAATACATCAGAGCAAATTCCATTACTCAGTCAGATAAAAGCCAGCTCCAGCAGGTGGATATCGGGACTCTGAAATAAAAAAAAAGAAAATTCTGAGAATAACTAGCAAGTCAGAGAATATCTGTAGAGAAACAGAGTTCCTCATCGATGAATTTTAAATGAACAATCAAAAGCAGTGAGACATCAAATTACTCTTTATTTTTTTCTTCTGGGAAATAGTTTATATGAATTCCCTTTCCTTTATGATTTTAAAATCTATAAGTAATGGATATTAAATTTTATGATAACTGGTTGCCTCTACATTTCACGCTTGTGTTTCTTCTATATGAAACAGAGATGTGGCCTGAGATACAACAAACATCAGGTTAGTGGCAATCTGCACTTTGTTTATTGATGTGATCTTCAAAGCTGGAACTGTGACCACCTCCCCCCTCTCTAAATTCATGCCCTGGTGGGCACCTCTAGCAGATATACTTGAGAAATGAAACAAAGTGCTTTGAGTTGTGCAACCATGTATCTGCACAAGCCCGGCTTGATTTGCTCCTTAATCTTCCTTTACTCAAGCTGTCAATTCTATCTTCAGCGTAAACTAGGTTTGAAAAGGCTACATTAATCCAGCAGAGTATGATTTTGGCACCTCAGTTAAAGGGCAGTGAGCATACCTACTGGAAAGAGCTCAATATTCTTGAAAGAGTGCAGAGAAATTTTACAAGGAATGGGACTTGAGAACCTGAGTTATAGGGAAAGGTTTGGATTTCATTCATGCAGGAGAATGAGGGATGATATTATATGCAAAATTATTATGGGTATAGATAGGGTGAATGCATACAGTCATATTCCCCTTGGTTGAGTAAGACTAGTATTAGAGGTCATAGGTTTACAGTGAAAGGTAAAATACCTAAGGGGGATCTAAGGGGAGATGTCTACTCTGGAATGAGCTGTCAGGGGAAATGGTAGATATGGGTTCAGTTGTAACATTTAAGGAAAGCTTGGGTAGATACATGAATGAGACTATGGTCCAAATGTGGGTGGATGGCACTAGGCAGAAGACCAGGCTGCCCTGGACTACATGTGTCAAAGAGCCTGTTTCTGTGCTGGAATGCTCTGTGTTACAATAGCGAATGAAGCAAACCCAAGTGCAGGACACAGGCATGGAGATTGAATAAGGATGCTTATGTGGGCGTGAACGTTGAACAGCAAACAGGCGGGATCTTGACACGGAGCTTTGACATGAAGAGACGGAGTACATAGGGAAACCTTGAAACTGAAGCAAAACTTAAAACACATGGTCCTAAGCGGCCGGGAACGTTAATTACCACACAGGCAAAACAAATGATCCTGCGACTAGTGGTTGTAACGCCGGGGTTCTTATGCTGCAGGTCTTGATGGAAACCAGGTGTGCCGTCATCAAAGAGAATTAGAAGCAAATAGGAAATTAAAAATTGGAACTGTGGCACAATCAAAGGAAATTAGGAGAAAGAAAGGGAATTAACGATCGGGACCGTGACACTATGACTCTATAACAAATGACTGGACTCAGGAAATGACCAACACACTTACCTCAGCAGTTGCACATCATTTTCAACAGCTGTATGAAAGTACAGCTCACCCATTGAAAAGCAATTTGTAAACAAGGGTAACCTGCCGGCTAGCGAAGGGAAAGAGTGCCTTACTCCCTCTTTGATAAAGACGCATTTCCACCTGTCACTCATGATGGATACATCGTTATGCATTTATATTATGGTGACACGCATGCATTACATTGCAAATTGGATCAGATTTACTCTTCTTCTTCTTCTTCTTAGGCCCTTAGCTCCCAGTGGAGCATAGGCCTTTCATGACCTCCCATCTTCATCGTCCATGGTCTATAGGATGGTTGGATTTCATAAATGTTTCTGTAATCCATTGTATCTACTGTACAGGGAATTAGCCTATACAGCTTCACCAGAGCCCTGTTGGTCAGCCTTACCTGTTTCCATCTTTCACGATGAGGACATAGTGTTGGTCTTTGAGAGGCAATTTACTCTTCTGGTTGCTTTTAAAGAATTTCAAGGTTTGTTCGCCAGGTTTTACATCAGTCAATGTCTATGTTGGCGTGCAGTAAAAGTCCAGAAGGTGGTAATACAGATTGCAAAATGGTTCTTCTTAAAAATATCAGAAAAGTCAGGCAGACCTTGTGTTTAAAATCTGTTGCCGCACAATCTTCACTTCAATAATACGATTAAAACATTGATTTATTTAATCCCCCTGTTAAATGATGCTAGATTGTTATAGGAAAAAGTACTGAGGTCTACAAACATACATCAAAGACAAACTGAAGACATGTATTTCCCAAATGAACTCCAAAAATGTCGCAGCTATGCTAGTTATTTGTTGCTTTTGGATTTCTAACACATTCTTCACACATAATAGACATAACAGACATTTGTGTCAAGGACTGAACATTCTGTATTGAAGGGTAAAAGAAAACAGATCTGTGGTGATTTCTGAAACTCATCATTCGTAAAATATAAACTGAGGCTGAGAGGCATGTTTAATTAGTTTGATGGAGAGTCATAATACTTGTATAGCATTTCATTTTGCTTCAAGGATATAATTTCATGTATATTAGCACGTGGGACTGTGAGATGAACGTATGGCAAGTCCTGAAACTGTTCGTACAGGTATTCATGGATCTGGAGGTACTTTTTGATGTGGTAAAGTGACAGTTGCCATGGTTACGAGTCTAATGACTTGCTGGGTTGGAGCTATCTAAAGGCCATTCGCTCATTTGTTATGTGCCATGTCTTATGACGTAGGTGATCATGGTCTTTTCATGACCATGATTGTTCTTGGCAAATTTTTCTACAGAAGTAGTTTACTATTGCCTATTTCTAGGCAGTGAGCCCAGGCGTTATCAATACTCTCCAGGGACTGCCTGCCTGGCGTCAGTGGCCCCATGACCGATATGTGATATGCACCAGCTGCTCACAAAACCAATGCACCAACCTCTCCCATGGCTTCACAGACCCTGATGGGGAGAGGGGAGTTTGAGGCTAAGCAGGTGCTACACCTTGCCCAAGGGTGACCTCTAGGCTAGTGGAGGAAAGCAGTGCTTTACTCCTTCTTTGGTAGAGAGATATCTCCACTCGTCACCCATGAAGCTATTAGAGCACACAAACTTTCTGACTGGAAGCAGGCTGAGCAAATGAATCTAAGGCTTATGAAGGCACTCCCGTATTTCTTGATGTAGTATTAATTTTAATTAATGTAGTATTAAAGTGTGGGCACGTGGCCAAGTGGTTAAGGCATTGGACTAGCGACCTGAAGGTCGTGAGTTTGAGCCACAGCCAAGGTAATGTGTTGTGTCCTTGAGCAAGGCACTTAATCACACATTGCTCTACGACGACACTGGTGCCAAGCTGTATGGGTCCTAATGCCCTTCCCTTGGACAACATTGGTGTCGTGGAGAGGGGAGACTTGCAGCATGGGCAACTGCTGGTCTTCCATACAACCTTGCCCAGGCCTGCGCCCTGGAGAGTGAAGACTTCCCAGGCACAGATCCATGGTCTTGCAAGACTAACGGATGCCTTTATTAATTTTCTTTAACCTTGATCATAGAGTCCTGGAATCTTTGGCCCAACTCTTCCATGCTGACAGTGAGCTAAACACATCTGTCCCCATCTGGGCCACAGCTCTCTAAACCTGTCCGATCCAAGAACCTACCACCCTCTGCAAGGAGAAGCTGCTCCTGGTGCCTCTTTAAAACTTTCCCCTCTGCTCTTAAACCAAAGCCTTCTTGATTGTAGTGCTTTCTCCCTGGGAAAATCTCTTGCACTGCTATCATCGTTACGCAACAGGTATGGTGTGGGCGATCATGGTCTTGACCATGATTATTCTTGGCAAATTTTTCCGCAGAAGTCACTTGTCATTGCCTTCTTCTGGGCTGTGTCTGTACAAGACGGGTGACCCCAGCCATTATCAATAGTCTTCAGAGATTGTCTGCCTGACATCAGTGATCACATAATTAGGACTTGTGATATGCACCAGCTGCTCACGCAACCATCCACCACCTGCTCCCATGGCTTCACATGATCTTGATCTAGCGGGAGGGAACTAAGCAGGTGTCACACCTTGCCCAAAGGTGACCTGCAGACTAGCAGAGGGAAGGCGTGCCTTACACCTCCATCAGTAGAGATGTATCTCCACTCTATCAGATCACTTCTTAATCTCCTATGTTCCAGAGCATAAAATCCTAGTCGACAAAACCTCTCATGCAACTCAGGTCCCCAAGTGCAGGCAACATCCTGGTAACTATATTCTGCAGTATTTCTAGTTTAATAGCATATTTTCTATAAAAGGATGACTGGACAGTACTCAGTCTTCCAAATTAGGCCTCACCAATGCCTTCTATAACTAGAACGTAATTTCCAACTCTCATAGTCAATGCCCTGATCCAATGAAGGCCAACATGCCAAATGCCTTCTTCACCACCCTATCTACCAGAAACACTGCTTTCAGTGAACATCTGTTGAAATCACATAGGGCCCAGAGTGAGCTGGCCAACTAGTTACAAAATGTGTTTGTTAGAAGGTTTCACAGTGGAAGATTTTCAGTGAACAGTGAAATAAAAAATAACAAAAATCTTGCCAAAGTTTACCTTTTGAGTGAAGGTTGATGGCAACTGAACAAGATGGCTGACATTTGATATCCCAGTGTGCTCTGAGTGTGGGACTAGAAGAGCAGCATGTGTTGCTGCTCACACAGTTGTTCTCTGCAGATCCTCCCACCAGCCTCGTGCCCAATGGCACCTACCCATTTTTTGTTATGTTTCCTTTCCTATTTGTTAAATAGTTCGCATTTCAACTGTAACATAATTTGCATACAGTTTGAAGTCAGGAGGCATTCTTTTCATAAGGCCTTAAGAAGCAGTAGACCATAAAGTCCTCTCGGTTGCACTATTCACTCCAAGCAGTTCCTGTGTCATAAGTCAATTCTCCCACCAGTTCCCACATCCCTGAATTAATTCACTCTCAAAAATTCCGCCAATTCCAGCTTTCAGTATGAGGCCACCACCATTCGGAGTTAACCATGGATGTTATGTCCTAGCTGTCTAGATATGCAAGCCTGGGCAGTACGATATGGCAGATATGATACAAGCTGTTCCCCAAGTAGCAAGCTCCCCCTCTCCACACATCTGATGAACCAAAGGAATGGCAAAGACTGACACATTTTGGCACCAGCTGCATTGCAGGAGTTGCCAGTCAGTGTTGAGCTCAATGCAGGACTGTCTTACGGACCCCAGCTCCAATTTTTCCCACGTAGTTTACTCTTGAGGCCTTCCTCATGAATGGACATATCCAGAAAGCAGTGGAGGTTTGAGATCAGAGTTTTCCTTCTCCTAGATGAGCTGCCAACTGCAGCTGACAAGCCCCATCTGCCCGAAGTGACTGTGTATAGAAAGTTTAGGAATCAGATGGCAGATGGAAAGAAGCTGTTCCTGAATTGCTGAGTTGCGTACCTTCAGGCTTCTGTACCTCCTTCCTGAGAAGAGGGCATGCCCTGGTGATGGGGGTCCTTAATAATGGTCACCGCGTTTCTGAGGCACTGCTCCTTGAAGATGCTATAAAGGCTAATACTCAAGCTGGAACTGACTAAGTTTCACAACTTTCTGTAGTTTCCTTCAGTCCTGTGCAGCAGCCGCCCCACCCCATACCAGACAGTGATGCAGCATGTCAGAATGCTCTCCACAGTACATTATAGAAAATTTTGAGTGTTTTAGGTTACAAACCAAATCCCTGCAAACTCCCAATGAAATATAACCACTATTTTGCCTTCTTTATAGCTGCAGCGAAACGTTGGGACCGCATTAGATCATCAAAGATCTTGACACCCAGGAACTTGGAATAGCTCACTCTCTCCATTTCTGATCCTTCTACGAGGATTGGTTCATGTTCGCTCGTCTTACCCTTCCTGAAGTCCACCGTCAGCTCTTTGATTTTACTAACACTGAGTGCAAGGCTCTTGCTGCGACACCACTCAACCAGCTGACACTGTATATCTCACTCCTGTGCACCCTCTCCTCTCCATAAGAGAGGGTTGTATCATCAGTATATTTACAGATGGCATTTGAGCTATACCTAGCCACACAGTCATGTGTATAGAGGGAGTAGAGTCGTGGGCTAAGCACACATTCCTGAGGTTCGCCAGTGTTGATCGTCAGCAAGGAGGAGACATTATTACCAATCTGCTCAGGTTGTGGTCTTCAGGTTAGGAAGTCGAGGATCCAATTGCAGAGGGAGGTACAGAGACCCAGGTTCTGTAACTTATCGATCATGAGGGATAGTAAATCAACTATGATGGATTGGCAGAGCAGACTTGATGGGCCAAATGGCCTCATTCGGCTCCTATGTCTTATGGCCATACGATATGTTATTAATTTCAACCAAGTGCTGATCAGAATGTAATAACCACTATATTGTAGCTTAGTGGCCATTAAACTGCCAATGAAAGGTCATAAATCTTGCAAAATATGAAGAATGGTACTTTACAGATTCCAGAATGATTTTTATACAATATTTTCTTTACTTTTTCCCGGATGGTCACTAAGTGCCATGCATTTTAGATTGTGTTTATCTTGTAGCTCCCAGTAGCTGAAGGATCTGTTTCAGCTGACAAAATCTGATTTATGCCACATGAATCCAGATCAAATTTCCAGTGTGTGAGGAGTCCAGTGCTTGCTTACTTACGTGTACGAGGGGTGATTGATAAGTTCGTGGCCTAAGGTAGAAGGAATGGATTTTAGAAAACTTAGCACATTTATTTTTCAACATAGTCCCCTCCTACATTTACACACTCAGTCCAGAGGTCATGGAGCATACGGATCCCTTCTTTGTAGAAGTGGTCCACAGCAGGGGTGATTAATAAGTTTGTGGCCTAAGGTAGAAGGAGATGAGTTATTAACTTCAAACTTTCTGCATAATCACCCAAAGAGTTGAACTGCATGTGCATGTAACAAGAGCTGTATAATTCATCTCCTTCTACCTTAGGCCACGAACTTGCCAATCACCCCTGCTGTGGACCACTTTCTGCAGGACCAAGGTTCCGACTTCTACAAAGAAGGGATCCGTATGCTCCACGACCACTGGACTAAGTGTGTAAATGTAGGAGGGGACTATGTGGAAAAACAAATGTGCTAGGTTTTCTAAAATTGACTCTTTCTACCTTAGGCCATGAACTTATCAATCACCCCTCGTATGTGCAGAGCTCTGCTTCCGAATACTAAATTACAAATGATTTCAGGTGGGACCTTTTTCTTTAAAATTTGCAAAATAAAATTTTCTAAGTTTGTACAGTATACAGGAGATCAAATTCACTTCCTCTTTCAAAATTAGGATTAACTTTGTATTCCAGTTATCATCAGGTAATATCAAATCAGTTTTATTCATATGATCTTATGTTTCCTGTTGAGATTAAGAATAAGACTTGAATCCAAAGTTATTTTCGTTTTATGTATCACAAAATTGGAAATTTATCTTTGAACATAAAAGTGTCAGTATTATAGCATTCTTAAATATGCACCTACATTTATTTCAGAGTTAGCCTCATAGTATAAATATTGACTTATAATTCCAATTTTTTAATACTGTGATAAAATGTATTGCTGTAAGCCAACGTTTTTGTTAAAATAAATATTTAATGACCTCCAGACATCTAAAAGACTAAAAAGGACTTTTGTTTAAAATGTACTTTCATGGTGTTGAAATTTTCCCTTGCAGGGTGTCAAAAACAAAGGAAGCTGGGCAATTAATAAAAATGGACACATTTGCCATTCAATCTTACATTATCCTCCTCAATAGTTGAGTGCAATGCAACTTTCTGCCTAACTATGATGAATTATTAAACACAATCTACAAGTTAAAGTAAAGATGTATCTGCTACTGTGCTGAGTAATTTGTAAGCATCTTAAGACATTATTTAATTGATAACTTTGGAGAAATTATTCAACAATAAAAGAAGTTAAAATTAGAATCTTATCAGAAATTATAAGGGACTTTGGTAGTGTTGGGATGAAATTCTCATACATTCTAATGGACTAATTATTTCTTTTGTGATGATGTGTGCAGCAGGCATTCAAATTCTATAACATACCTTCCACTCAGCTACCTACAATAGTCCTCAACAAAACTCTGAGAGCCCTCAGCTAATCACAAATTAATGATGTTATACTTTGACAGATATAGCATACTTCAGTGAAGTGTGCCATGATTCTCATTAATTTAGCTGAGTGGCGTCGTAACAACAGCCTCTCACTTAATGTCAGCAAGACCAAGGAACTGATTGTAGACTTCAGGAGAGGGAAACCAGAGATCCATCAACCAGTCCTTCTTGGAGGATAAAAGGTGGAAAGGGTTAGCAACTTTAAATTCCTGGGCATTTAAAATTCCCAGCCATTGAGCATGTCTACATGAAACGCTGTCATAGGAAAACAGCGTTCATCATCAGAGATTCTCGCCACCAAAGCCATACTCTTTTCTTGCTGATGCTATCAGGTAGAAAATACAAGAGTCTCAGGACTCACGCCATCAGGTTCAAAAACGGTTTCTGCTCCTCAACCATCAGGCACCTGAACAAAAGAAGATAACTACACTCACTTGCTGATGCATTGAGATGTTCCCAGAACCAATAATCTCACTTTAAGGACTCTTTATCTTGTTATTTCATGTTCTTTTTATTTATTGCTATATATTTATACTTACATTTTCACAGTTCGTTGTCTTCTGCACACTGGTTGATCTTTCATTGATCCTGTTACAGCTACTATCCAATAGATTTGCTGAGTATGCCCACAGGAAAATGAACCTTAGCGTTGTATGTGGTGATATCTATGTACTCTAATAATAAAACTTAATTTTGAACTGTGAACTTTGAACTTTTCATTTCTATGTTTTTGGAACTAATATTCTCAACTAATCAAAAGTCATCTGAAGGTGAACATGCTTGTGAATGATATGCTCCTGTATTGCAATTTGTGTGCAACGTTATTTCTCTAAAACATGCGATGAATTTTCTTCCAGATGAGGGGTTCTTGCTGTAACCTGGGGTTCACGGAAATTTGTTTTATTTTATTATTTTGATAACTGTATATCAATATAATTGGGTTCTTTTGTAATCCTATGTCTTTATTTTATATATTTAAATGTATTACTCTGGGAACGGGTTTATAGGCTTCACCACACTGCCAGTGGGGTCCATGGCATAAAAAAGGTTAAGAACCCCTGCTCTAGATCAAATGTGACTTACTTCAATTCTGAATTTCGCTGCCTCTGAGATGACTAATGGGACTAATGTGAGGGTGGGGGCAGCAACAGCTTTCCACAGGTGGGGCAGATAGCAGTCCATATGTGTATGTAATTTGTGATTAGTCTGCTTCTGCTGAAATTTATCTCATTTCTCCCTCTGCCCATTTCACAGCTGGCGTACTGTCCACCGTACCATGTCTATCTGAAAGGAAGGATGTGTTTGTGTCAGTAAGGTTGCAGAAGAGATCGAGCAGAACAGTTGAATGCTTTGGATGGAATATTTCATCTATGTAGAGAGAGTCAATTTGCTTTCCTTGGAGCACAGTAGGTTGAGCGGGGGTCAGGGAGGGAACATACAAAATTATTAGAGGGTTAGGTAGCGTAGATGGAAGGAAACTTTTCCCCACAGCAGAGTTGTCTAAAGGGTAGCTGCATAGGTTTAAGGTAAAGTTCAAGGGGCTAGAAGGAATGAGGAGAATTTTTTTCCATCCGGATGGTGGTTCAAATATGGATTGCATTGATCGCTGAGAGTGAGGAGGGGGAGATTTTCACATATCTAGCAAAGTCCTGAATCACCAGGGATTAGAGGACTATGGAGCAAGTGCTAGAAAAAGGGCATTAGATGGGTACCTCATGATTGGCATAGGTACGATGGGCTGAAGGGTTTCTGTGCAGTATGATTCTCTGATAATACTATCCCAAATGCTCCTCTTTCTCCTCTACTCTGAGTAGCTGTGGCTTAGAGATTTCCAGGAGTCAGTGGGGGATGTTACATTTCATCAAGGAACCTCTGAGCACATCCTTAAATATTTTCTTCAATTCTCCTGGTAACCTCTTTGCATGACAGGGTTCAGAACAGAGTGTTTACTTCACAAGTCCAGTGCTCGGCCTGTCCAACATAGTTGACTGAGTGCATTCTAGGGACCCTGGCAAATATCACTGAACTGTCCCATAATTCAGTTGGGTCTCACAGAGTATTGTCCCCATGCCTGAATAAAGAAAGCCAATCAATACAAGATAAAGTCTGTCCCCTGATAACAAATGGGTTCCATTTTTACAGAAGTTGGAAAATACACAAAAATCACTTGATATGGTAATAAACAACATCAAAAGCACATACAGTACTATACAAAAGTCTTAGGCACATGTATATAGCTTGGGTGCTAAGACTGTTGCACAGTACTGTAGTAATTCTATGTATTGCACTGTACAGTTGCCACACAAAAATAACCATATCATATGTGAGCGATAATAAACTAGATTCTAATATGGGCTCTATTGTGGACTGAGAATGGGAAGGGGGCAGGGAGATGGGAATCACAGTTGGGAGAAAGGGGAAGGAGCAGGAAATACCAGAGAGACATTCTGTAATGATCAACAAAGCAATTGCTTGAAATAATATGACCTTGCCTGGTGTCTCAGGGCTGGGTGTGTCTGAACCCAAGTCATCCACTCAACTTGACATTCCTTTTCTGCCACCTGCCCCACACTTGGCCACCACCACAGTCCGCGACAGAGCATTCCACAGTTTCACTGCTTCTTGACTAAAAGAATTCCTCCTTGTCTCTGTTCTAAAAGGTTGACCCTCAAATTTTAGGCTGTGCCCTCTAGTTCTGGATACCCCCACTATAGGAAACAGCCTCTCCACATCCACACTACTAGTCGTTTCAACATTCGGCAGGTTTCAATGAGATCCCCATGCATTCTTCTAAATTCCAGTGAGTATAGATCCAAAGCTGTCAAACGCTCCTCATATGTTAACCCCTTCATTCCCAGAATCATCCTCCTGAACCTCCTCTGGATTCTCTCCAATGACAACACATCTTTTCTGAGATACGGTTTCCAAAACTGTTGACAATACTCCAAGTGCAGCCTCAGCATTATCTCCTTGCTTTTATATTCGATTCCATTGCATTTGCCTTCTTTACCACAGACTCAACCTGTAAATTAACCTTCCGGGAGTATTGCATTATGATTCCTAAGTCCCTCTGCATGCCAGAGGTTTGAACCTTCTTACCATTTAGATAATAATAAAAATGCAATATCATACATTTCCCAAAACTATATTCCATCTACCATCTTCCAATTTGTCCAAGTCCTGCTGCACTAACATTGCTTCCTCAGCACTACCTACCCCTCCACCTATCTTCATATCATCCGCAAATTTTGCCACAAAACCATCAATTCCATTATCCAAATTGTTGACAAACAATGTGAAAAGCAGTGGTCCCAATACTGACCCCTGAGGAACACCACTAGTCACTGACAGTCAACCAGAAAAGGCCCCTTTTATTCCCAGTCACTGACTCTTGCCTGTCAGCCATTCCTCTATCCACGCCAGTATCTTTGCTGTAATGCCATAGGTTTTTATCTTGTTAAGCAGCCTCATGTGTGGCACCTTATCAAATGCTTTCCGAAAATCCAAGTAAATGACATCCACTGCCTCTCCTTTGTCCACCCTGCTTATTACTTCCTTGAAGAACTCTAACAGATTTGTCAGGCAAGATTTCCCTTCACAGAAACTATGCTGCCATTGACTTATTTAATCTTTAATCTCCAAGTACCCCGAAACATCATCCAAAACTTTCCCAACCACTGAGGTTTGGCTAACTGGCCTATAATTCCCTTTCTTTTGCATTCCGCCCTTCTTAAAGACTGGAGTGACATTTGCAATGTTTAAGTCCTCTGGGACCATGCCGGAATCAAGCGATTCTTGAAAGATCATGATCAATGCATTCATTATCTCTTCAATTCCTCTCCATCTGGTCCAGCTGATTTATCCACCTTAAGACCTTTGAATTTGCCTAGCACATTTTCCTTTGTAATAGCAATGGCACTCACTCCTGCTCCCTGACACTCACAGACCATTGGCACACTACTAGTGTCTTCCACAGTGAAGAATGATGCAAAGTACCCATTAAGTTCATCTGCAATATCTTTTTCCCCCTTTACTCCTTCACCAGCATCATTTTCCAATGATTCAGTATCAACTTTCACCTCCCTTTTACTCTTTATATAACTGAAAAAACTTTGATATCCTGCTTTATATTGTTGGCTAGTTTGCCCTGATATTTCATTTTTTCCCTTCTTACAGCTTTTTTGCCTTTTGTTGGATTTTAAAAGCTTCCCACTGATCCAACTTCCCACTTACTTTTGCTACCTTATATGCCCTTTCTTTGGCTTTTATGCAGTATTACCTTCCCTTTTCAACTACGATAGCCGACTCTGCAATTTGAGAACTTCTTCTGTGGGACTTATCCATCCCGCGCCTTGTGAACTATTCCCAGGAACTTCAGCCATTGCTGCTCTGCCATCCTCTCTGCCAGTGTTCTCCTTTAATCCACCTGGGCAAGGTCCTCTCTCATGCTTCTGTAATGCCCTTTATTCCATTGCGATACTGATACCTGTGACTCATGTTTCTCCCTCTCAAATTGCAGTATGAATTCAATTGTATCATGATCACTGCTTCCTAAGGGTTCCTTTACATTAAGCTCCCTAATAAGATCTGAGTAATTACACCCAGTCTAAGATGGCCTTTCCCCTAGTTGACTCAAGCACAAGCTGCTCTAAAAAGCCATCTTTTAGGCATTTAGCAAGTTCCCTCTCTTGCGATTCAACATCAAACTGATTTTTCCAATTCCCTTTGCATATTGAAGATCCCCAATACAATTGTGTCATTACTTTATTACGTTTCTTTTCCAGCTCCCTCTGCAATCTCAATCCACATCTTGGCTATTATTTGGGGGCCTATATATGATTCCCTGACGAAGGGTCTCGGCCTGAAACGTCGACTGCGCCTCTTCCTATAGATGCTGCTTGGCCTGCTGCGTTCACCAGCAACTTTGATGTATGTTGCTTGAATTTCCAGCATCTGCAGAATTCCTGTTGTTTACGTTATGATTCCCATAATGGTTTTTTTTTCACCCTTGGAGTTTCTTAACTCCATCCACAAAGATTCAACATTCTCTGACTCTACGTCACCTCTTTCTAAAGATATAATTCCATCTCTTACCAACAGAGTCACACCACCCACCTATGCCTTCCTGCCTAACCTTTTGACACAAAGTATATCCTTTGATGTTAAGCTCCCAACTATAGCCTTCTTTCAGCTATGGCTCAGTGATGCCCATAACGTCATACCAACCAATCTCTAATTGTGCCACGAGTTCTTCCACCTTGTTCTGAATGCTATGTGCATTTAAACACAGTACCTTCAGTCCTGCATTCTTCACCCTTTTAAATGTTGCCTCTGTGGTACAAATTAACTCTGCTCTGTCTGCATTTGTAGCCAATCATTGGCTTGTTCTTCCTTACATTCATGTTACACCCATCATCCACTTATAAACCTGCTGGCTCACCCTCAGCTCTATCATACTGGCTTCCATCCCCCCTGTCATATTAGTTTAAATCATTCCCAACAGCTCTAGTAAACCTGCCTGCAAGAATATTGGTCCACCTCTGATTCAAGTGCAACCCATCTCTTTTGTACAGGTCACACCTGGCCCAGAAGAAGTCTTATTTATCCAGAAGCCTGAATGCCAGCCCCCTGCTCCAATTCTTCAGCCACATATTTATCTGCCACCTCATTCCATTCCTATCCTCACTGTCACGTGGCACAGGCAGCAACCCTGAGATTACTACTCTTGAAGTCCTGTTTTTCAGCTTCTTTCCCAACTCCCTGTATTCATTTTTCAGGACCTCCTCCCTTTTTCTACCCATGTCGTTGGTACCAATACATACCATGACTTCTGGCTGCTTACCCTCCCCTTCCAGCTATGGATGTGTGCAGATCCATCACAGACCCTGGCATCTGAGAGGCAAAATACCATCTGTGTTTCCTTTTTGCGTCCACAGAATCTCCTATCTGTCCCCTGCCTATAGAGTCCCCTATTTATGCTGCCATTCTCATCTGTTCCTTACCCTTCTGAGCCACAGGGCCAGACTCAATGCCAGAGGCATGGCAGCAGTTTGCTTCCCCCAGGTATCTCTTCCCCTCCAACAGTACTCAAAATGGAGTACTTATTGTTGAGGGGTACAGCCACAGGGGTGCTCCCCTCTATCTGACTACTTGTCACACTTTTCACTTTAATATTATTGAAGATTATTTGTATTTAGGGTTGTCCAGAAGTCAGGAGTCAGTAACCTGCGGACAGACTATAATTAAAGCATGTTCCTTTGCTTGGCAACTTGTTACACACTTCTGTATTTTTGCATTTTAAAAAATTGCGCTTGAATAAATGAAGCAAGTGTGCCTTTAATAATCAAATAAAAATTTTTAGGGAGACTATGTCTTTGCCTTAATATTTAAATGTATAGGCATCCGTTAGTCTCATGAGACCATGGATTTGCGCCTTGGAAGGTTTCCAGAGCGCAGGCCTGGGCAAGGTTGTATGGAAGACCGGCAGTTGCCCATGCTGCAAGTCTCCCCTCTACATGCCACCGATGTTGTCCAAGGGAAGGGCATTAGGACCCATACAGCTTGGCACCGGTGTCGTCACAGAGCAATGTGTGGTTAAGCGCCTTGCTCAAGGACACACACGCTACCTCGGCCAAGGCTTGAACTAGCGACCTTCAAATCACTAGACCGACGCCTTAACCATTTGGCCACACGCCAACACAATAGTTAAATACTTAAAAACAAAATTATTCTTTTTTCTTACAACACCATTTAATCAAAATGCCACATTAATTTTGAAGAACAGCACTTTTTCTATTTTGTCATTTTTTTGTGTTTAATTTCCTCTTTATAATACCTGGAATAATCGCAAATGAATGTTTGCACCTACAGACATCCTTCCATAGAGCCACAAGGCAAAAAATGAGCTCCTGGGAGCTATATTGTTTTTAAACCAGAATTTATCCTAAGCAGCAGCAGCTGAAAAGAGCATGTAAAATGTTAATAAACCAGATCACAGATTCGATGGGCTGAGTGGCCTAATTCTGTTCCTATGTCTCATGTCTTATCACATGGAGGTGAAAATAGTTTGAATCCAGCAATATCATGCATACAGAAACAAAAAGGTTCCAAAAACTTCTGGCATCCTTAAGAATTAAACATGAAGAACACTCTCGAAAAAAATTGACAAAGTTCTGTTAAGGAAAATGTCACTTTATTGCTTAAGTTATCGGGTTTTAATAAACAAGAGATTGTTCACATGTGGTAACAATAATTATATTTATCTCAGTACAAGTGGGTTTGTTGACAGTGATTTAACATGGAATGTAAATGAGAAATTAAAAACAACATAAGCGTTTTATAATAGATATGGCTAAAGGGAACATCACTGCTTCAAGTAATTTTCTTTGTGGATAAATCTTGGCTTTAAATCCCTCCCCAAAAGTGTTTACAAATCTCACCATGATCTCCCTCATAGAGATGCACCAGACAATGGAAATAGATATTAGACAACAACTGATCACAGAACAGACTTCTCAGTTATTTATGGAATGGTCACAAAATTTGGGAACATTCTTACAATCACCATTGAACATAAATTCAACTGAAAATTGATCCATCTGTGGATAGGTTTTTATTTAAAGTAATCTGGATATGTTATTAAATGAGACACGATTGTTTTTGCAAAATAAATTAGTTCCATGCATACTACTTGACAACTTGTAACATCTTTCTGTGTCATTGTGCATTCTAAGCAAGTATAAAACTTCAGTGCAAACGCCAATATAGCTAAAGTAATAAACGAAACTTGGATGTATGAAGGCCAAGTCAAACCACTGAATCGGTAGTTTTAGAACTGCTTACGTGATATTATAGTATGTGATATTCAAAAGATCCAAATAAAAATGTATTGGTGAATGTGGATATTTGTGATTCTATAGTGGCGAATACCTTTATTACTTATTGACTAAATATTAGTCCAGCACTAAGCACATTGACTATAAGTTTCTCCTACTACTGATAACATCACCTCAAAAGTACTCAAACAGTACAGTTAATGCTATCACCCCAATGATTAAATAGTTTTAAAATTTCATTCACACAAAGGATCAAGTTGCTATTGCTTAACATAAAACTCACAATCATTCTTATCGTTCTCAAACAAGCCATGGTCCATTCCATGGATAACTCATATTACACAATTAAAACAACAAAATTAGCCCTACCATATTTGCACAGATACTTAAAGAAACAAACACCAATTAGGCCCCTTGGGAATATATCACCATAGACTTTTTCTGAAACACCCAATCCCAACTTTTTTTTCCATTTTTGCTGTCCACTCATTCTGCCTGAAGTAAGATTGGATGAATAAAAAGTTAATAGTTTGACTATTAGATTATAAATCTGTGCCAATATACATTTTAATATGTGTAATACTAATTGTACAAACATCTTGTGTCTTTTAAAGTTCTCCCAATTAGTTTAAAGATCAATTATATGAAATTATTCTTTATTCAATGAAAGTCTTTATTTAATGAACAATGTCAGTCATGAACATAGTACTGCTAAATCAATTTGACACAAACTTGCGATAAAAAATACCAAATATTCATTAGTCAAGAAATATGAAATTATACAATGGATAAATAATTTCAAGTGCAGAGCAAGGAATCTGATACATATGAACAAATCATCAATTTCTGTAAACTCTGCAATGTAATTTTTTTTATTCCAAATTATTTTGATACTGAGAATGGAATTTAGAGTCTTACTGGTGCTGCAAAGGAATTACTTCAACCAGAATGGAGAAAAACATCATTGTGCAGGGTCGTATCTTGGAATATTATTACTGGGCTTAAATCACTGATGCAAAGTCAAATTCTTTAATAAAGGAATACTTTGGCGATATGCAAGAGTATGGCAAGAAATTGCATAACATCGGTTAAGTTTCTTCATTTTAAGAATTTCTTTAACATTTTCAGCGGGGCTTTTGTTAAATGATTTTACAGGAGTGAATGTCCTCAAATGCATGATTTCTGTTGTGCTTTAGTGTGGTCCTACTTAAAAAGGTAATACCACTGAACTGTTAGTTGATATTGTGTACACCTCAAAACTACTAGGTACCAACATCTGGAAGCATATCCAGAACCAAAAAAAAGTGTATCTACTCAAGACTGTAGAAATGAGGCAGTGTCTGAAATAATAGGCTGGGTTAGACCTCGAGGTCATCTGGTCGAGGCCTACTGCTCCCTCTACTGCTGGTTCTACTGGGAGGCCTCTGTTCCGTGAGCCCCACTGGTTGCAACTCCGTCACAGATGATAGCTTTTGCATGGCTGGATGTTCACCTTGGTAGTCAAATGCCTGTGCATGGCAGTTGGAAATGGTGCTACCAGCCTGGCCAATCCGGTTCTGCTCTGTGCTATAATTTGCCCAGTTCTGTTCATTTGCTTGCTTGTTGTAGTTTCTGCAGGAGGACATGTTCCTGTCCCCGGTAGCAAGCTTGTATCCAGGAGGGGACATGGGAGCAGATGGCGGGGAGCACCCATTGTAGTAGGCATACTTTGATGAGGCAGAGTCTTTGAGAGGATTCAAGCCCATTTTTTGAGTGCCCTGAAATAAGTGACTATTCTGCTTGACACGATCAGCTAAATTTTTGAAGACGATGTAGAAGAGCTCTGCTATATTCAGCATTGCTGAGATAACAGATACCACCAACATAAATATGATAAAAATCGTCTTCTCTGTAGGTCGTGACAGGAAGCAGTCTACTTTGTGTGGGCATGGGTACCTCTCACAGGTGTAAATAGCATCCAGCATGAATTTGAAACCATAAATGCACCACTGAATTAATATAAAAGTGATTTCAAAAATGACTTTAAAGATTATACTGACAGCATAAGTGTGCAAGAGAGATCCTTTAATTTTAATTTTGCCCTGTTCCTCCACGCCATACTTAATTTTCTTTAGTTCTAATTGCTTCAAGGGCAGGCCAACATCTTCACCTTCTTCTTGGAGTGCCTTTAATTGTTTTTCCTTCTTAGTTATTTTTTTCTCTTTATGAGAGATGAGGAACACATGGGCCAAATAGACCAAAGTGGGCGTTGATACAAAAATAATCTGGAGGACCCAGAGTCGAATGTGGGATATAGGAAAGGATTTGTCATAGCAAACGTTGTCGCAACCTGGTTGCAATGTGTTGCATTTGAACGCAGATTGCTCATCACTCCAGGCAGATTCCACCGCGGTGCCCAGCACCAGGAGGCGGAAGATGAAGAGTACCGTGAGCCATATTTTACCTCCTGGAGTCAAATGCGACTGTGCTTTATCCAATAGTTTTCCAAGTGCACTCCAGTCACCCATCTTGCTTTAGATTTGTCTATGAAAATAAGAGAAAATTCGTGTCAGCAGATTTAAATTTGCCAGAAGTTTTAGTTCATTTTAAAGTATAGCTTAATTTAAATTGATATGCTTCCTTTAATTATGAAGGATATCCACTGCCAGATCTTCAATAGTGCTATGGTCTAAAAAAGATGTCTAGAATCAATCTAGAATTATTGAGCTATGCAGATCAATAATATTTCATCTACACAGCTGATCTAATACACTATAGCATTAAAATACACTCAATATATTTAAAGTTATATAGACTAATTCTTTAAAATCAAATAAACTAATGTTTTAAAGTGCAAGATAAACCAAAGCTGTTGACTAAATGCTTGATAAAAGACATGCTTAAAACACACATAGAAGGAGAAAATAGTGGATATCAGGAAAAGATGACAATAAGACCACAAGAAATAGGAGCAGAATTAGGCCATTTGGCCCATTGAGTCTGCTCCGCTATTTCATCATCACTGATCCATTTTCCCTCTCAGCCTCAATTTCCTACATTCTCCCCTTATCTCTTCATACCCAGACTAATCAAGAATCTATCAACTTCTGCCTAAATATACCCAGTAACTTCACCTCCACAGCTGCCTGTGGCAATAAATTCCACTAGGAAGGCCACTAAAGGTAGAGCACTTAAATCAAGGGATGATGAAGAGGCCAGAAATGGAACATTGCAAACACTTAAGTGAATTTTACAGTTAGAAGAGATTACAAAGAAGGAGAGGGCAAGGCCATGGAAGAAGCTGAAAGCAAAGAATGATCATTATTATGTACTGTGTTGTATGACATGGGCATCATGGTCTCCATAAACATGATTCTTCTTGGCAAATCTTTCTACAGAAGTGGTTTGCCATTGCCTTCTTCTGGGCAGTGTTTTTACAAGATTGGTGACCCCAGCCATTATCAATACTCTTCAGAGACTGTCTGACTGGCATCAGTGGTCACATAACCAGGACTTGTAATATTCACCGGCTGCTCATACGACCATCCACCACCTACTCCCATGGCTTCATGCGGCCCTGATCGGCAATGGAGTGGGGTGCAAACCAGGTACTACACCTTGCTCAATGATGACCTGTAGGCTATCAGAGGGAAGGCGTGAAGGAGCACCTTACACCTCCGTTAGTAGCGATGTATCTCCACCCTGCCACCCAGAAGCAAAGGGTAGAATGTTAAAGTGGAGATCTTGGTTAACCAAGATGCAATGTACAGTAATAAGCACTGAAGTAACTGGAAAACAAGATTTAGGTCAAGGAACATGATGTCTGTGAGGACTATGATGTCAATCTAAACTCAACGCATCTATCTCTACAAGATTCACATCCCTCTAACACACTCATAATGCTGGAGAAAATCAGCAGGTCAGGCAGCATCTATGGAGAGAAATAGAATCAATGTTTCAAGCCGAGACCCTTCATCAGAACTAATGAGGGATCATGACATTCCTCTATTCCCTTCCCGGTTATTTGCCTGTCTAAATCAGGGATTCCCATCCTGGGGTTCAGGGACCCCTTGGGATATTGATAGGGACTCATGGGATAAAAAAAAGTTTGGGAACCCCTGGTCTAAATGTTTCAGAAGAATCACTATTGTATTTATTTCTAATAATTGTGCTGGCAGCATGTTCCAGGCACATAGGCTTCAGTGCAAAAAAAAAACTTCCCTTGTAGGTCCCTTTAGACTTTCCCCCGTTCACCTGAAAGCTATAACCTTTAATATTTGGCATGTCGACTCTTGGAAAAGAACTCTAACCATCCATCTTATCTTTGCCAATCATACATTTTTTTTTACACTAATTGGTCACCCATCAGCCTCCAGAGAAAATAATCCAAATTTGTCCAACCTTGCATTATAGCTAAAGCATTCCCAATCTAGGAAACATCCTCTTCTGCACTGTCTCCAAAGCCTCCACATCCTTCCTGTAATGTGACGACCAGAACTTCAAATAATTCTCCAAATGCGGCCCACGTATAATATAGCTGCAACATGACTTGCCAACGGAATGCCCCAGGTGTTGACGGGCATGCCATCTGCCTTCTTTGCCAACCTATCCACTTGTGCTGCTGTTAACCCACATGACGAGCACTTCACTTGTCTCCATTTGGCCTCATGCTATGAGACTTCATGGCATTATGAGTCAATTCTGAGCACTCCCAGGACCTTTCCTGATCCCTGTGCCCCAGCTCTGACGGGCCTGCCCTTTTTGTGGAAAGATGAAGGATTATTGGGGACATTCTATGAGCATAACTATGTCAGATTATTCAATAGCTGGCATGATGGACAGCTCCTCCAAAGTTGGTGGCTCCTTAGATAGTAGTGGGAACAACTTTAGTGGGAGCATTTGTCTTTGTTGAACCCTATGCTCAAGTCACTCTGGGTGCTCCATCCTATCTGAGGGTAATGGTTTGAGGGTAATTCAGCTGAATGGCTTGCAAGGGCATGTCAGAGGACAGTTAAATGGTTATTACTTTGAACTTTAACAGATAATTTTGTAATAGGCACTTTTCCACCTGCTAAAATGGGAAGAAAAGATCTCGTGCTGTGATTTCCCTTACTGGTTGATTATAAAAGCTTATTAGCATTTAAACCAGCACATCAATCACCAGAGCCGTGGCATTCGTTTGAAAACAATCAGGCTTTCATGCATGGGCCACGCTTTGAATATAAACAACTTCACGGAATAAGTAGTAAGTATAGATAAATGATATATATTGATTTCTTAATAAAAAAAGAAAAGAAGCTGTTCTAAAGGTATTTGGGGCTGATTTCCATTTGGCGGAGCAGCAGCTGGTAGAGCCATTGCCTTACTGCACCGGAGACCTCGGGTATTGCCTGTAGAGAAATTAAAGATTCTCCCTCGTTTCATCCTGGTGCTCTGATTTCCTCACACATCTCAACCTCATGCAAACTGGTAGTTTAATTGTCCACTGTAAATTTATTCATTTTATCTAGCGATACAGTGCAGTACAGGCCCTTCCAACCCAACAAGCCGCACCACCCAGTGACCCACTCATTTAACCCTGGGCTAATCACAGAGTTCCTCAAGGTTGGCAATAGCTGGGGGAGGTTGTCGGGATAAGCTCCCACTATCTGTAAGTGGTGTGCATCTCAAATAGCCTTCGACAACCAAATCCAGCTCCTGGTCTTCACGTGTGGCTTAGCTACTGACTGCAGCTGAACTATTTCTATTGACAGGAGAAGAGCCAAAGTCACATTTCTGGTGCCTCAAAACTAGTTGCTTCCGGCGTATGGGGTTTGTCAGCCATGGTTGGCAGCTTATCTAGGAGGAAAACTCTGATCCCATAACTCCGGTGCCTTGCAGCCGTGCTCACTTATGAGAAAGGTTCTGAAAGTAAACCTCAAGGAGAAATCCAGAGCTGAAGTCCCTAAGGCAGTCCTATGTTGAGCTCAACACTGACTCTCAGCTTCTGTGATGCCTCTGGTGCCAAACTGTATTGGTCTCCGTAACTTCTTTTTATTCATCAGCTGCGTGGAGAGGGGGAGCCTACTGCACGAACAACAACTCACTCTCCGTATCATACTGCCCTGCCTCGTGTAGCAGTTTATGCATCATATAGACAGCTAGGACGCAATATCCATGGTCAACCCTGAACAATGGAGAGCCCCATGATCACAGGACAACTTACCTACCAGCCAGTACGTCTTCAGACTGTGGGAGGAAACCAGAGCACCTGGAGGAAACCCACACAGTCACAGGGAGAACGTAGAAACTTTCCTACTGAGGATGCCCAAATTGAATTCCGAATTGCAAATCCCGAAACCCCAAGATGTGATCGCATTGCACCATCCACTGTACTACTGTGGCACCCTAATATGTAGATGAGTGGCCTAATCTGGGGTGTGGTGGGGTGAGGAGGGAGGAAACAGGAATTCATGAGACTCCGAGAAGAATAAAACAATGGGATTTATGAGGAAAGAGCATAAATGAGTGGTTGGCACAGACTCAAGGCTCCAATGGGTCTGTTTCCATGTAGTATGACTTTACAAGTCTACAGTAGCATCAGACTGGTGTCAGGGTAGGCAGAGCATTTGAAATTATTCACTTGCTTTATTTACAGCAGATAAGAATATCATAATTATGAAGTATTTGTTTTAAAGAAAACAAGTAGCTTATATTGCATTAGCAGTCAAAAGGTTAGATACTTTCCCAAGAAGCTGGGCAAAGTCATGAAGTCTTTCCTTATCAACTCATGGAATTCATGAACCATCTATCAACCCTTCCATCTCTTAGTGACTAGATTACTGGATATTTTAGCTCTCTGTATGAGGGAGGAATGTCTGATCACCACAGGGAGGGATAGAAATAGAAATGAGATTCAGCTGAATATGCTTCTCTCCCCTCAATGGTTGAATGACTGACTGCTATTCACCTTCATGAGAAGAACATTTGGGTGAGGTATATAAATGAGAAAGTGCATGAGAACAACAACTCCAGAAAAGAGGCATAAAGATTTCAGGAAAAATTAAATAAACATAAAAATAATTTAAGTTCACAAATAAAATTATAATGTTTTACTGGTCTAAGTGAAGCATGAATGGCAATTTTATTTATATCGTTTCTTTTACAATGACTGCAAATGATGATCCACAACTTCCAACCTCAAATGCCTAGTTACCATCTATGTTACAGTCATAAATGTTAGATATGCAGACAAATTGCAGTAATCCATCCTCAGACTTTGATTTTAAAAAACTGGTAGCAAACGGAACATTGATAATACTGAGAAATTCTGCAATGGAACAAGTTACTATTGCTTAAAATATTTTAGATAACCCAGCTTTATCATGGTAAATGTACCAGCTTTGACTCACTGAGAATATTTTTGGGATTGATTCACATGTTGTGGATTGAGGGTGCATATAAGTTCATAAATTAGGATTGCTTTATTCTGGAGCTGCTACTGGTATACCATACATAAACAGTGTGCTTCCTGTTGAATCTGACTATTTAATTATTAGATTAGACTGTTGCATTCAGATAGTCAGTTTTTCATTGGTAGCATAAAAAGCAAATCTGCTAGACCTTTTGATAGTGTGAAATCAAGACTAAGTGTCATGTTTGAAGGTATGGACAACAGCATCAGTAGTGGGAGCCCTGCCTCATTCTACTTTCCAGCTGACGGTTTTGAAACAGTACCAATTTCATCACTTGCCATCAGGGCAACCAAGATCAGCTATCTCAACTCAAAACCATGATTTGTCATTTATCAAATGAACCAGCAGAATGGCAATTGTCTACTTATTAAGTTATATAGGAAATGAAATAAAATTGACTGGTTGGCATGAAAATGGTACAATAAGCAATACTGATGCAAGACCCGGTAGGGTAATGGTTATCACAATGCTTTACAGTACAGGTGACCAGGGTTCAATTCTCACTTTTGTACATTCTCTTCATGACCGTGTGGGTTTCCTCCGGGTGCTCCAGTTTCCTCCCACAGTCCAAAGATATGTCAGTTGGTAAGTTGATTGGTCATTGTAAATTGCCTTGTGATTAGACCAGCATTAAATTCAGGAATTGCTGGGTGGTGTGGCTCAAAGCACTAATAGGGTGTACTCCACACTGTATCCCAAAGGGAAAAATAAAATAAAGGCCATAAGTCATAGGGCCAGAATTAGGCCTTTCAGCCCATCAGGTCAACTATCCCGTTCCATCATGGCTGATTTATTATCCCCGTCAACCCCATTCTTCTGCCTTCTCCCATAACCTTTGACACACTTACTGATCAAGACCTTATCAACCTCCACTTTAAATATACTTAATAACTTGACCTGCATAGCCATCTGTGGCAAAGAATTCCACAAACTCATCATTGTCTGGCTAAAGAAATTCCTCCTTATCTCTGTTCTAAAGGGATGTCCTTCTATTCTGAGGCTGCGCACTTTGATTCTAGACTCTCCATGTTCCTATACTTTATGATAGACAATGTATGCTGAAATTAAACCAGGACTCAAACTTTTAGTAATAGACTAAAACAACTGTACTGCTCCAAAGAGTGCTATACAGAGTCATTATTACCCTCGGCCATTAGGCTCTATAATGAGTCAACCTGTAGAATGTTAAACTGTTCAAGGTAACTTATTCTTTCTTTCCACTTCTCTTCTAATTTATATCTGTGCACTTGTAATGCTATTGTGACGCTGTAATTTCCTTTGGGATCAATAAAGTACCTATCTATGTTTAACTACAGATATTGTTTCCAAGACGGTTATGTAGACTAATGTAAATGAAGACGTGTACTTGAAACAAACAGATTCAGATTTCAGAAGCTGCAACAGTCACATTGGTTCCTAAAAGAATGAGTTCAACAGGCAAACACAAGTTAAAGAAACATTAATAATCACATCTTATGATGTAAAGGAGAAAACAGTATGGTCAGAAAGGGCTGTTGAAGATTTTCTTTTCTGGAAGAAATGCCAAGTTATTTATGATTCATGTACAGTAACCGTGAAGTGCCAAACTGACCAAGTCTTTTGGCTGAGGTCAAAAATGTAGAAAGATCATTGTAGAAAGTGTGTCACCATTATAAAGTTGTCTGTCATGATGGTCAGCACGTCCATCATATAAATACCATGTTCTTAATCAAAGGAATTGCAAAATACACTTAGTATACTTTCACTACTTCTAACAACTGACCATGAAAACTTTTACTAATGTAACCTTGAAGAAAGACATTTAAAGATTTTATCTTCCCTCTTTTTTTTGACATCCAAGCATCTCTTCCTAAATTTGTCAAAGCTTTAAAGCATAATAGAAAAGCACAGGTCTAATGTGAAACGGCTGTCAAGCGACTGAAAGATTTGGATCCTGAGTGCATTAATACTCTAATACTGATATGATGATCTCTCTGCACAAAACAATTCTTGAAAGAGAATGACAAGATCTCTTATAAAGAGGGCTCAAGCTCTATTGATTAAATAAGAACAATTTTATGTTAATTATTTACATACTTTGGTGAGTTTATTTTAAAATTGTAAGTGGGTGCTTGCTCCTAAAGCAGAGGTTAGCCAAATATTGCTCCAAATGTACTCAGTAATCGTCACATCCAAGAATTGGTTCCATTATCCAATGATCAAAGGCTTTCATTCTACACAACAGCAATGTAAAATACACGAAGTAATCTTATTCAATAAATGGTGTTTTAAACTATGAATTCATAGAACATCCCAATGACATCATATTTTTTAAAGCAAAATGCTGTTCTACAATCAACACCTGAAACTGGGTGAAGTCTCTCTCTTCGCCGACAACCCCTGTATTGGAATTTGAAGGCAAGTCAACGAGGTCTATCATTATTATCAAGATTGTTCACGTTAACTCTCCCATGGCCTACCTGACAACATGTTCTATATTTTTTTATATTATAGTTTCGTCATCTAATATGAAGTTAATAAAATAAGAAACTGAATTGGACCAATATGAACTCTGGCTATTTTGTCTATCCGTGGCTATTTTGTCTATCCTCGTGAACATCATACTTCTTAAACACGCGCATATCAATTCTATGAAAATAAAATTTCCAGTTTTGAATCTGTGGCTTTGCTGAAATACAAAGCAGCTGTTCGTTGGGAGCCAGAGAACACGCGCCTCATATCAGTACAACGGAAACGTGGGACATTTCTCATCGATCTTTACTTTTCGAAGGTATCGGGAGAAGGGAACGTGGCTATAGGTTACGATAAGGCCAGTAGCTGTACGTTTCAAACTAAATACCTCCCGCATATATAAAGTTAGGTAAGATGCCTCTTTAAAGTTTGCATATTGACTTCACGAAATGAAGTTAAAAGTATCTGCTTCAGTTCGTGCACATGCTTAATAAAATTAAAGTATTATTTAATGAACGAAGACATCCATCGTATTTATCAAATGTAGATATTCTCAGATATTTGTATTTGAGATTGTAAATCTTGATTAAGTTCTGTAAAGTTTGAGGGAAGACTCGCTGTCTGAACTGAGATGCGTTCACCCGTTAGATGTCGGAAGATCCTATACAGTAAGCTGTACTTTCACCTTCAATATTCATTTAGCAGCTGATTGGTAAATCAGTTTTTGTTATATTTTGAAAGGCACAGTATCACTTTAAATCGAACAGTGTGTGTATGCTACAGCGGTGAAATTAAACTCCAGCAGCTCGCTTTTTTAAAAAAATACTTTCACAACTTACCACCAAAGTCTCGGGAGAAGTTCTGTGCGATGACTCAGGCGGATTAATTTAAACAGAACAAAAATAGTCAGATAGTTGACTGTTGGTCTACTTCTAGGTGAAGAAGGATCTTTTCTCCAGCACGAACAATGAGTGCTGGGCGATTTAAAGCCCTTTTAGCTCAAAAGAAAGTTTTGAGTCATCTGACAATGACGTCACGGGTTTCGACAATTACTTGAAACTTTCAAGATTCGTCGGCCGATTGTCACTTGGACTCACGGCTCGTCCCGGAATTGGCCGTGGTAACCACTGCTGTGTGCGCCGCCTGTGTCAAATACAACCTTCATTCTTTATGCAGTATTATTGCCGGTGTGGCCAATAAGGTCTGCAGTGCAAGCCGTTAGAAGTTCTGTTTTGCAAAACTAAACGTTAATATTATATTAAACTCAATTCATATTTAAAGTGACATACACAAAATGTTGGAGGAACTCAGCTGCACACACAAAATGCTGGAGGAACTCAGCAGGCCAGGCAACATCTATGGAAAAGAGTACAGTCGACGTTTCGGGCCGAGACCCTTCGGCAGGTGCGACTGTAGGCTTTGCCATAGATGCTGCCTGACCTGCCAAGTTGCTCCCGCATTTTGTGTGTATTACTCAGATTTCCAGCATCTGCAGATTTTTCACGTGCAGATGAGGAACTGAGCTGTTCAGGCAACATCTATGGAGGGGAATAAGCAGTCGACGTTTCGGGGGCAAGCCCCTTCTGGATTAACGTGAAAAACACCAGCGTCTTCTTCTTTCCTTTCTAGTCTTGATGAAGAGTCTCGACCCGAAACCTCGACTGTTTATTCCCTCCCATAGATGCTCCCTGACCTATGAGTTCCTCCAGCATTTTGTATATGTTGTTTTATATATGTTACCCCCTTAATATTATCATTTTAGGGTTCGAAATGTTTTGTGTTCTAATCGAGGAAATTTAAAACTTCTGCAACTGCGCATTAGTTATCTGTTGCTATTCAGAAATCCGCAAAACTATATCCTATGTACTCTGTGAGTTTAACAAGTGTCTTCAAGCATGTTTTGCTTTTTTTTTCAGATTCCCAGGATCCGCGTGGATATATTTACATTTTCCTAATGCTATTGTTATTGTCACTCATTAATTAGTGTGATTCTCCAAGCAAATCGCCGCTGTTTCCTTTACAGCCTCAATCTAAGGAGCACGTAGAAGTTTGTCAACAAATAACACTCAGGAAGGATTAGACAATGAAGAATTAGTTAATTCAGTATGACAATTTTTACTTTAATATTGAAAACTTAAGGTTGCAGTTCAATGTCAAAGCTAAAACTCTTGTGAGTTTATCTCTTGCATTTGGTTCATAGCCTGTTAACATAAATGTAAATGTGATGGACATTTTGTTTGTTGACGTTTTTCTGACATGGACTTTCCCTTGAAAGAACTGTGTGTTAAAACTCGCTGTAATGAGAGCCGGGCCAGAGAGAAGTTGCTCAAAGTAGACTGGGAAGAAAAGTACTTGCTTTCATAATTATGAATGTACCTTTAACATTCAATGTGTTATCCATGTGTATGACATTAAGATACAGATTTATCAGAAATTTTACAAGTACTTCATTGCACTCTGGAAAGTCAGAGTGATTTCAAGTCCCACGGTTTCTTGTTTCAAATCACCGCCGCTTTTAAGGGGTTTATAAAAACCAGCGAAAGCCCGTGCCCTTGAAAGTGCAGCTAAACGAATAGTTCTATTTTGATCCCCCCGTTACAAACGCTCTGAAGTGGTAGAGCAAAACAGGCAAAGTAAAATTTCAAGAACTCTCCGCGATTCAGACATCAAAACACTCAGAGGAGCTGTTTAAAACTTGTGACGTTCATGACCGCGCTTGATTGTACAATGGAGGGGCGAAACCATGGAAAAACATCGTAACCAGCAGCGTTTTGCGTTCACAACACTAACTGCATTTTGAAAGAACGTGTTTGCAAAGTCGCTATAGCGACCAGAACGATACCCCCTCCCTTCCACGTGAGCTGGGCACGAGTCTGTTCCAAAATACATATGGAATGGAATAAATATACGTCAATTCTGAACGAAGATAAGCAAGAAGAAAAAAATTCCCATTCCTTTAATCTACATTTAATATTTCCCTTCCTTCACGAACATATGTCAAGCAGTTTAATGGCCCGAAAGCAAAATTTGGATGCTGGAAATCCTTAATAAAACAATTACACAGTGAATTTAACAAGCCAGGTATCATCTGCAGGGAGAGAAACGGTACAACGACCGAAAGGTTCACTCGATTCATCCTTTCCATAGACGCTCCTTTAACGACTCTTGAATATCATTTGGATAGAACAACTGCTGTATCATCTTACAGAGGAGTCAACTAATCCATTTGATGTCACACATTGTGAATCATTGGGAAGTGGTCCGTAACTTCTCGTATTTATGGAGCTCTGTTATTGCACAATGCTGGACACGTTTAGCCACTTGGGAAACGTCTTCCAAGAATTCCAGACTGAAAATTCATGGACTTCAGTAACGTGCATCTTCATTCTTATTCGCAGATCACCTGGAATAAATATTAAACAGATCCTATCAGCGGAATACGAAGGCGGCGAATGGATGGAAAAACATTTTGAAGTGTGGTGTTATTGCGCCCTCTCGTTTAAAAACGGCTAACATAAATTTTGCTTTTATTTTACCTCATTTGTACAAATGAATTATATTTAACCCTCCGTACACACACACATACACACTCACTCACACACACACACACACACACACACACTCACACACACACATACACACACTCACACACACACACACACACACATACACACTCACACATACACACACACACACACACATACACACACTCACACACACATACACACTCACACATACACACACTCACACACACACATATACTCACACACACACACATACACACTCACACATACACACACTCACACACACACATACACACACTCACACACACACACACACATACACACTCACACATACACACACTCACACACACACATACACTCACACACACACATACACACACACACATACACACTCACACATACACACACTCACACACACACATACACACACACACACACACACACACACACACACACACACATACATACACACACACACACACACACACACACACACACACACTCACACGCACGCACCTTCAACGTTGAAGTTGAAACTGGAAGAACATAAACATTGGGAAGGTTCCGCGTGATTTAATTTTTCGGAGCGGGTCAAGCAGGACAGTCATATATTATATATATTGACCTATATTAGTAAATTCTGTAAGTCTATTACTTTGCAATGATTCTGAATGAACAAAAAAAGGAGTGTTTCTGCAGAGTTATCCAACCCTGCCACCAGTCTACCTGGATTATTTCATTGGCAAGATATGTGATAATATTCGCCCAATATTCTCTATATCATAGCCATACATTTATAGAGCCATGCTAATATACACGCAATTGACCTGCGGTTGTGCATTAGTAATTGCCATTGGGAATGTGCTTGAACTAGAGGTTCTCCTTCTGAGATATTGGACACGGGTTTCCAGAATTAAGACTGTAAGACCATAAAACGGAGGAGCAGAATTAGGTCATTTGGCCCACCAAGTCTGCTCAGCTATTTCATCATAGCTGATCCGTTTTCCCTCTCAGCCCCAATCTCTTGCCTTCTTCCCACATCCCCTCATACCCTGACTAATCACAAATCTATCAAATTAATTAAGACCCAGCTACAATGCAGCAAAGTCTTCATATTTATCTCTCTTGATTTGAAAAGCAACTTGCTGGTTCCAATCAGATCTACAGATTACTAGGTTAATTGCTCATTGTAAATTGGCCAGATACGCATGAGGCTTGCTGTGTGGTGCAGCAGGAGGGCCTGTTCCACGCTGTATTTTTAAATAAAAATAAATAATTGTATCCATGTGCCCACTGACTGTTGTTCAAAGCACCATGAGCAAAGAGTTTTGGAGTTTCTGTTGAGGTCGGTGATAACATAAAAGCTAAAGAGAAGCCATACAATGTGGCAAAAATTCGTTAAAAGGTAGAGGATTGGGAAGCTTTTAAAGACCAACAGAAAGCAACTAAAAAGCCATAAAGAGAGAAAAGATTAAATATGAAGGTAAGCTAGTCAGTAACATAAAAATACTATAAACGAGGGTAGAAAAAGATTTTTTCAGATATATAAAGAGTAAAACAGAGATGCAAGTGGATATCTGACCACTGGAAAATGATACTGGTGAGGTAGTAGTCGGGGACAAAGAAATGGCAGATGAACAGAATAAGTACTTTGTGTCAGTCTTCACTGTGGAAGGCGCTAGCAAAATGCTAGAAATTCAAGAGTGTCAGGGGGCAGAAGTGAGCGTAGTTGCTGTTACTAAGGAGACGATGCTTGGGAAGCTGAAAAGTCTGAAGGTAGGTCTGAAGTCACCTGGCCAACACACCAGGGTTCTGAAAGAGGTAGCTGAAGAGATGATGGAGACATTAGTAATGGTCTTTGAAGGATCACCAGATTCCAGAATGGTTCCTGAGGACTGAAAATTTGCAAATGTCACTCCATTCTTTAAGAAGAGAAGGAAGCAGAAGAAAGGAAATTTTAGTCCAGTTAAACTGACTTCAAATTGAAAAGATGTTGGAGTGTATTATCGAATAAGAGATCTTGGAGTACTTGGAGGCACATGATTTAATAGGCCTGAATCAGCATGGTTTTCTAAGGTGAAATTTTGCCTGACAAATCTGTTAGAATTCATTGAGGAAATAACAGACAGGATAGACAAAGGAAAGTCAGTGGAAGTTGTTTATTTGGACCAAAGTTTGCCAAATTTGTGAATAATACAAAGATAGATGGGGGGGGCAGATAGTGCAGAGAAAGCAGAAAGGTTGCAAAATGACTTAGACAGATTGGGGGAATAAGCAAAGAAGTGGCAGATAAAACATCGTCATAGTCATGCACTTTGGCAGAAGGATTAAAGGCATGGTCTATTTTGTAAATAGGGAGAAAATTCAAAAATCAGAGGTACAGAGGGACTTAGGAGCTCTTGTGCAGGATTCCCTAAAGGTAAACTTGCAGGTTGAGCAGTAGTAAAGAAGGCAAATACAGTGTTAACATTCATTTTGAGAGGATTAGATTCAAAAGCAAGGATGTAATGTTAAGGCTTTATAAAGCATTGGTCAGACTGCACTTGGAGTACTGTTAGCATTTTTGAGCCCCTTATCTCAGAGAAGATGTGCTGGCATTGGAAAGCGTCCAGTGGATGTTCATGAGAATGATCCCAGGAATAAAAGGGTTTATCTATGAGGAGCATTTGATAGCTCTAGGCCTGTATGTGCTGGAGTTTAGAAGAACAGAGGGGGAGGATTTCATTGAAACCTACTGAATATTGAAAGGCCTAGATAGAGTGGATGTGACGAGGATGTTTCCAATAGTGGGAGAGTCTAGGACCAAAGGGCACAGCATTGGAATTGAGGGATGTCAACTTTGAACAGAGATGAGGGAAAAAGTTCTTCAGCCAGAGGGTGATAAATCTGTGGAATTCGTTGCCACAGTCAACTGGCAAGCCAAGCCATTGGGTATATTTAAGGCAGAGTTTGAAAAGTTCTTGATTAATCAGGTCATCAAAGGTTACAAGGAGAAGGTAGGAGAATGGGATTGAGAGGGATAATTAATCAGCCATGATGGAACGACAGAGCCGAATGGTCTAATTCTGCTTCTGTGTCTTGTGCTCGTACAGTGAAATGCACTGCTTGTGTCATAGCGTTGGAGGCAGCCCGCAAATGTCACCATGCTTCTGGCGCCAACACCACATGCCCACAACTTACTAACCCTAACCGGTTCATCTTTAGAATGAGGAAGGAAAACAAAGCACCCGGAGAAAACCTACACAGTCATGGGGAGAATGTATAAACTTCTTATAGCCAACAGCAGGAATTGAACCCTGAAGTAACAGATACACTGCTGTGCTGCCCCACTATAAATTAATTCCTGGACGGTGATGAACTCCTTGGTAATTATAATGGAGAACCAGAGAGGATAATGTTTTTCAATTTGAAAAACTATTGCTACTCTTACTCGTTGCAGATACCAGTTGCCTGGCATGCATACCATGCTAGTTGAATGCTTTCCCAGTTTTTCTATATGCTGGCAAGGATTGCCTCATTACCTGAGAAGGAAATGAAACAAAAATGCAATTACAATGTTGGACAACAACTCAGAAACCCTGTTTTTCATTTTCATTCAGGATCCTTTTAATATTCCAGTCATCGCTAATTCAAAATTTACAACCCTGATGATGGAAGTTGGACTTAGCTGGGCCCAGTCAGTCCTCCGTCCTTGAGGCACACCTGAAACCATGTCCTTAGGGCTGAAGTGAATTGCCCCTTTTTCGTTAGTGCTCTGTCTGATTCCAGCCAGTTAAAAGGGGCCTCTGTAACATTGACTTCAATGTTCTGGCTTACCTTCATCTCTGAGAAATGGACAAAGAATCCTTAAAAATGCAAAATTGGAAGTAAATCCATGAGGATGTTTTAGTTCCCAGTGGGAATATATACAAAGATTCAAGAAAATGACTCTAATGAGGACAAAATAAATCACCATGTCTATGTTGAAAGGAAAATAGCCTTCCAGGCTAGTCTCACCTTCCAGTTCTTGGACTGTGGCTTTATACGCCCCACAGTTTCAACTTTCCTTTACGGAGCCAAAGATAGGAACTTAAATCTTTTCCTTACATGATTAAGTACCGACTCTGATTTACTGTGCTGTGTTTTATTTTCTGGAATGTCATGGGAGGTTGATGCCAAGCTTCTGGTCTTCTGTGGTTAATAGAAGAGGCAAGCAACTGAAAGCGAAAAAAACATGCTGTGTGTTTTGAATGACATGCAGTTTTAAACATAACTTTCACCACTGGGAGGCACCATTGCTTCTCCTTCAGCATAATATTCAGTCTGGAGTTGTACATTGGTATTCCAGCTGTTTAGAAATATAGTAAACCTACAGCACAATACAGGCCCTTCGGTCCACAAAGTTGTGCTGAACATGTCCCTACCTTAGAAATTACTAGGGATGCCCATAGCCCTCTATTTTTCTAAGCTCCATGTACCTATCCAAAAGTCTCTTAAAAGACCCTATCGTATCTGCCTCCACCACCATCACTGGCAGCCCATTCCATGCACTCACCTCTGTCTGCATAAAAAACTTACCCCTGACATCTCCTCTGTACCTACTCCCAAGCACCTTAAACCTGTGCCCTCTTGTGGCAACCATTTCAGCCCTGGGAAAAAGCGTCTGACTATCATCACGATCAATGCTCCTCATCATCTTATACACCTCTATAAGGTCACCTCTCATCCTCCATCGCTCCAAGGAGAAAAGGCTGAGTTCACTCAACCTATTCTCAGAAGACATGCTCCCCAATCTAGGCAACATCCCTGTAAATCTCCTCTGCACCCTCTCTATGGTTTCCACATCCTTCCTGTAATGAGGCAACCAGAACTGAGCACAGTACTCCAAGTGGGGTCTGACCAGGTCCTACATAACTGCAACATTACCTCTCAGCTCCTAAATTCAATTCCACGATTAACTAAGGCCAATACACCATATGCCTTCTTAACCACAGTGTCAACCTGCGCAGCTGCTTTGAGTGTCCTATGGACTCGGACCCCAAGATCCCACTGATCCTCCACACTGCCAAGAGCCTTACCATTAACACTATATTCTGCCATCATATTTGACCTACCAAAATGAACCACTTCACACTTTTCTGGGTTGAACTCCATCTGCCACTTCTCAGCCCAGTTTTGCATCCTATCAATGTCCCGCTGTAACCTCTGACAGCCTTCCTCACTGTCCACAACACCTCCAACCTTTGTGTCATCAGCAAACTTAGTAACCCATCCCTCCACTTCCTCATCCAGGTCATTTATAAAAATCACAAAGAGTAAAGGTCCCAGAACAGATCCCGGAGGCACACCACTGGTCACTGACCTCCATGCAGAATATGACCTGTCTACAACCACTCTTTGCCTTCTGTGGGAAAGCCAGTTCTGGATCCACAAAGCAATGTCCCCATGGATCCCATGCCTCCTTACTTTCTCAATATGCCTTGCATGGGGTACCTTATCAAATGCCTTGCTGAAATCCATATACACTACATCTACTGCTCTTCCTTCATCAACGTGTTTAGTCACAACCTCAAAAAATTTAATCAGGTTCATAAGGCACGACTTGCCCTTGACAAAGCCATGCTGACTATTCCTAATCATACTATACCTCTCTAAATGTTCATAAATCCTGCCTGAATTAAGACTCACTGGTCTATAATTTCCTGGGCTATCTCTACTTCCTTTCTTGAATAAAGGAACAACATCCGCAACCCTCCAATCCTCCAGAACCTCTCCCGTCCCCATTGATGATGCAAAGATCATTGCCAGAGACTCAACAATCTCCTCCCACGCCTTCCACAGTAGCCTGGGGTACATCTTGTCTGGTCCTGGTGTCTTATCCAACTTGATACTTTCCAAAAGCTCCAGCACATCCTCTTTCTTAATATCTACATGCTCAAGCTTTTCAGTCTGCTGCAAGTCATCCCTACAATCACCAAGATACTTTTCCATAGTGAGTACTGAAGCAAAGTGTTCATTAAGTACCTCTGCTATTTCCTCCGGTTCCATACACACCTTCCCTCTGTCACACTTGATAGGTCCTATTCTTTCACGTCTTATCCTCTTGCTCTTTGTATACTTGTAGAATGCCTTGGGGTTTTCATTAATCCTGCCCGCCAAGGCCTTCTCATGGCCCCTTCTGGCTCTCCTAATTTCCTTCTTAAGCTCCTTCCTGTTAGCCTTATAATCTTCTAGTTCTCTAACATTACCTAGCTCTCTGAACCTTTTGTAAGCTTCTCTTTTCTTCTTCACTAGCTTTATTACAGCCTTTGTACACCACAGTTCCTGTACCCTACCAACTTCCCTGTCTCATTGGAACATACCTGTGCAGAACCCACACAAATATCCACTGAGCATTTGCCACATTTCATCTGTACTTTTCACTGAGAACATCTGTTCCCAACTTAAGCTTCCAATTTCCTGCCTGATAGCCTCATAATTCCCCTTACTCCAATTAATCGCTTTTCTAACTTGTCTGTTCCTGTCTCTCTCCAATGCTATTGTAAAGGAGATAGAATTATAGAACATAGACTAGTACAGCACAGTACAGGCCCTTCGGCCCACAATGTTGTGCCGACCCTCAAACCCTGCCTTCCATATAAGCCCCCAACTTAAATTCCTCCAAATACCTGTCCAGTAGTCTCTTGAACTTCACCAGTGTACCTGCCTCTACCACTGACTCAGGCAGTGCATTCCACGCACCAACCACACACTGAGTAAAAAACCTTCCTCTAATATCCCCCTTGAACTTCCCACCCCTTACCTTAAAGCCATGTCCTCTTGCATTGAGCAGTGGTGCCCTGGGGAAGAGGCGCTGGCTATCCACTCTATCTATTCCTCTTATTATCTTGTACACCTCTATCCTATCTCCTCTCATCCTCCTTCTCTCCAAAGAGTAAAGCCCTAGCTCCCTTAATCTCTGATCATAATGCATACTCTTTAAACCTGGCACATCCTGGTAAATCTCCTCTGTACCCTTTCCAATGCTTCCACATCCTTCCTATAGTGAGGCGACCAGAACTGGACACAGTACTCCAAGTGTGGCCTAACCAGAGTTTTATAGAGCTGCATCATTACATCACGACTCTTAAACTCTATCCCTTGACTTATGAAAGCTAACACCCCATAAACTTTCTTAACTACCCTACCCACCTGTGAGGCAACTTTCAGGGATCTGTGGACATGTATCCCCAGATCCCTCTGCTCCTCCACACTACCAAGTATCCTGCCATTTACTTTGTACTCTGCCTTGGAGTTTGTCCTTCCAAAGTGTACCTCCTCACACTTCTCCGGGTTGAACTCCATCTGCCATTTCTCAGCCCACTTCTGCATCCTATCAATGTCTCTCTGCAATTTTTGACAATCCTCTACACTATCTACAACACCACCAACCTTTGTGTCGTCTGCAAACTTGCCAGCCCACCCTTCTACCCCAACATCCAGGTCGTTAATAAAAATCACGAAAAGTAGAGGTCCCAGAACAGGTCCTTGTGGGACACCACTAGTCACAATCCTCCAATCTGAATGTACTCTCTCCACCACAACCCTCTGCCTTCTGCAGGCAAGCCAATTCTCGATCCATCTCGCCAAACTTCCCTGGATCCTATGCCTTCTGACTTTCTGAATAAGCCTACCGTGTGGAACCTTGTCAAATGCCTTACTATAATCCATATAGATCACATCCACTGCACTACCCTCATCTATATGCCTGGTCCCCTCCTCAAAGAACTCTATCAGGCTTGTTAGACACAATCTGCCCTTCACAAAGCCATGCTGACTGTCCCTGATCAGACCATGATTTTCTAAATGTCCACAGATCCTATCTCTAAGAATCTTTTCCAACAGCTTTCTCACCACAGACATAAGGCTCACTGGTCTATAATTACCCGGACTATCCCTACTACCTTTTTTGAACAAGGGGACAACATTCGCCTCACTCCAATCCTCCGGTACCATTCCCGTGGACAACGAGGACATAAAGATCCTGGCCAGCGGCTCAGCAATCTCTTCCCTCGCCTCGTGGAGCAGCCTGGGGAATATTCCGTCAGGCCCCGGGGACTTATCCGTCCTAATGTATTTTAACAATTCCAACACCTCCTCTCCCTTAATATCAACATGCTCCAGAACATCAACCTCACTCATATTGTCCTCACCATCATCAAATTCCCTCTCATTGGTGAATAGGCAAAGAGAAGTATTCATTGAGGACCTCGCTCACTTCCATAGCCTCCAGGCACATCTTCCCACCTTTATCTCTAATTTGTCCTAACTTCACTCCTGTCATCCTTTTTTCTTCCCATAATTGAAGAATGCCTTGGGGTTTTCCTTTACCTGACTCGCCAAGGCCTTCTCGTGCCCCCTTCTTGCTCTTCTCAGCCCCTTCTTAAGCTCCTTTCTTGCTTCCCTATATTCCTCAATAGACCCATCTGATCCTTGCTTCCTAAACCTCATATATGCTGCTTTCTTCCACCTGACTAGATTTTCCACCTCACTTGTCACCCATGGTTCCTTCACCCTACCACTCTTTATCTTCCTCACCGGGAGAAATTTATCCCTAACATCCTGCAAGAGATCTCTAAACATCGACCACATATCCATAGTATATTACTCTGTAAAAACATCATCCCAAATTCACACCCGCAAGTTCTAGCCTTGTAGCCTCATAATTTGCCCTTCCCCAACTAAAAATTTTTCTTTCCTCTCTGATTCTATCCTTTTCCATGATAATTTTCCAGGGAGCAGTGGTCACTGTCCCCCAGCTGCTCACCCACTGAGAGATCTGTGACCTGACCTGGTCCGTTACCTTGTACTAGATCTAGTATGGCATTCCCCCGAGTCAGCCTGTCCACATACTCTGATAGGAATCCGTCCTGGACACACTTAACAAACTCTGCCCCATCTAAACCCTTGGAACTAATCAGGTTGCAATCAATAAGTTAAAGTCACCCATGATAACAACCCTGTTATTTTTGCACCTTTCCAAAATCTGCCTCCCAATCTGCTCCTCTGTATCTCTGCTGCTACCAGGGGGCCTATAGAATGCCCCCAATAGAGTAACTGCTCCCTTCCTGTTCCTGACTTCCACCCATATTGACTCAAAAGAGGATCCTGCTACATTACCCACCCTTTCTGTAGCTGTAATAGTATCCCTGACCAGCAATGCCACCCTTCCTCCCCTTTTTCTGCCCTCTCTATCCCTTTTAAAGCACTGAAATCTAGGAATATTGAGAATCCATTCCTGCCCTGGTGCCAGCCAAGTCTCTGTAATGGCCACTACATCATAATTCCATGATCACTATCTCCAAAATGCTCTCCCACTGAGAGATCTGACACCTGACCAGGTTCATTTCCCAATACCAAATCATGTATAGTCTCTCCTCTTGTAGGTTTATCTACATATTGTGCCAAGAAACCTTCCTGAACACACCTAACAAACTCCACCCCATCTAAACCCCTTGTTCTAGGGAGATGCCAATGGATATTTGGGAAATTAAAATCTCCCACCACGACAACTCTGTTATTATTACACCTTTCCAGGATTTGTTTCCCTATCTGCTCCTCGATATCCCTGTTACTATTGGGCGGCCTATAAAAACACCCAGTAGAGTTATTGACCCCTTCCTGTTCCTAACCTCCACCCACAGAGACTCCATAGACAATCCCTCCATGACGTCCACCTTTTCTGCAGCTGTGACAGTATCTCTGATCAACAGTGCCACACCCCCACCTCTTTTGCCTCCCTCCCTGTACTTTCTGAAACATCTAAAACACGGCACTTGAAGTAACCATTCCTGTCCCTGAGCCATCCAAGTCTCTGTAATGGCCACTACATCGCAGATCCAAGTACTGATCCACGCTCTATGCTCATCCGCTTTGTTCACAATACTCCTTGAGTTAAAATAGACACATCTCAAACCGTCGGTCTGAGCACGTTCCTTCTCTATCACCTGCCTATCCTCCCTCACACACTGTCTCCAAGCTTTCTCTATTTGTGAGCCAACGGCCTCTTCCCCAGTCTCTTCAGTTTGGTTCCCAACCCCCAACAATTCTAGTTTAAACTCTCCCCAGTAGCCTTAGCCAACCTCCCCACCAGGATATTGGTCCCCCTGGGATTCAAGTGCAACCCATCCTTTTTGTGCAGGTCACACCTGCCCCAAAAGAGGTCCCAATGATCCAGAAATCTGAATCCCTGCCCCTGCTCCAATCCCTCAGCCACGTATTTATCCTCCACCTCATTCTATTCCTATTCTCAAAGTCGCATGGCACAGGCAGTAATCCTGAGATTACTACCTTTGCGGTCCTGCTTCTCAACTTCCTTCCTAGCTCCCTGTAGTCTTCTTTCAGGACCTCTTCCCTTTTCCTACCTGTGTCATTGGTACCAATATGTAGAACCATAGAACATTACAGCACAGAAACAGGCCTTTTGGCCCTTCTTGGCTGTGCCAAACGACTTTTCTGCCCAGTCCCACTGACCTGCACCTGGACCATATCCTTCCATACACCTCTCATCCATCTACCTGTCCAAGTTTTTCTTAAGTGTTAAAAGTAAGCCCACATTTACCACTCCATTTGGCAGCTCATTCCACACTCCCACCACTCTCTGTGTGAAGAAGACCCCCCCTAAAGTTCCCTTATGTGGCTAAGTTTGCTGACGATACGATGATAGGTGGAGGGGCTGGTAGTGCTGAGGAAACGGAGAGTCTGCAGAGAGACTTGGATAGATTGGAAGAATGGGCAAAGAAGTGGCAAATGAAGTACAATGTTGGAAAGTGCATGGTTATGCACTTTGGCAGAAGTAATAAACGGGCAGACTATTATTTAAATGGGGAAAGAATTCAAAGTTCTGAGATGCAACGTGACTTGGAAGTCCTCGTACAGGATACCCTTAAGGTTAACCTCCAGGTTGAGTCGGTAGTGAAGAAGGTGAATGCAATGTTGGCGTTCATTTCTAGAGGAGTAGAGTAGAGGAGCAGGGGTGTGATGTTGAGGCTCTATAAGGCACTGGTGAGACCTCATTTGGAGTACTGTGGGCAGCTTTGGTCTCCTTATTTAAGAAAGGATGTGCTGACGTCGGAGAGGGTACAGAGAAGATTCACTAGAATGATTCCGGGAATGAGAGGGTTAACATATGAGGAGCGTTTGTCCGCTCTTGGACTGTATTCCTTGGAGTTTAGAAGAATGAGGGGAGACCTTACAGAAACATTTTGAATGTTGAAAGGCATGGACAGAGTGGATGTGGCAAAGTTGTTTCCCATGATAGAGGAGTCTATTATGAGAAGGCATGACTTAAGGATTGAAGGGCGCCCATTCAGAACAGAAATGCGAAGAAACTTTTTTAGTCAGAGGGTGGTGAATCTATGGAATTTGTTGCCACAAGCAGCAGTGGAGGCCAAGTCATTGGGTGTATTTAAGGCAGAGATTGATAGGTATCTGAGTAGCCAGGGCATCAAAGGTTGTGGTGAGAAGGTGGGGGAGTGGGACTAAATGGGAGAATGGATCAGCTCATGATAAAATGGCAGAGCAGACTCAATGGTCCGAACGGCCAACTTCTGCTCCTTTGTCTTATGGTCTTATGGTCTTTAAATTTTTCCCCTTTCACCCTTAACCCATGTCCTCTGGTTTTTTTCTCCCTTAGCCTCAGTTGAAAAAGCCTGCTTGCATTCACTCTACCTATACCCATCATAATTTTATGTACCTCTATCAAATCTCCCCTTATTCTTCTACGCTCCAGGGAATAAAGTCCTAACCTATTCAACCTTTCTCTGTAACTCAGTTTCTCAAGTCCCGGCAACATCCTTGTAAACCTTCTCTGCACTCTTTCAACCTTATTAATATCCTTCCTGTAATTTGGTGACCAAAACTGCACACAATACCACAACCTCTGGCTGTTCTCCCTCCCACTGCAGGGTATCTTGGACGCGACCTGAAACATCCCGGACCCTGGTACCTGGGAGGCAAACTACCATCTGAGTTTCTTTCCTGAGTCCACAGAATCGCGTGTCTGATCCCCTAACTATAGAGTCCCCCATCACTACTGCCTTCCTCTTCCTTTCCCTACCCTTCTGAGCCACAGGGCCGGACTCTGTGCCAGAGGCACGACCACTGTTGCTTCCCCAGGTAGGCTGTCACCCGCCAGCAGTACTCAAACAGGAGTACTTATTGTCAAGGAGTACAGCCAGAGGGGTACTCTCTAGTACCTGACTCTTCCCCTTCCCTCTCCTGACTGTTACCCACTTGTCTGTCTCCCATGGCCCCAGTGTGACCACCTGCCTAATTATTTTTACTAATTATTTAGTTATTTCACACTGATCAGACCCTTCCAGCCCAACAAGCTGCACCACCCAGAAACCCACCAATTTAACATCAGTCTAATCACAGGACAACTTACAACAACCAATTAACCTACTAACCAGTATGTCTTTGGACTGTGGGAGGAAATGAGAGAACCAGAGGAAACCCAAGCAGTCATAGAAAGGACAGCACCGAAAATGAACTCCAAACTCTGACGCCCCAAGGTTTAGTAACATGTGCTAACCATGGCTATACCTTTTAGATTTAGATTATGAGAACACTCAGTCCTCCTTTATTGTCATTTACAAATGCATACATGCATTACGAAATGATACAATGTTTCTCTGGAGTGATATCACAGAAAACAGGACAGACCAAAGACTAACACTGACAATAATTACAACATATAGTTACGGCAGTGCAAAGCAATACCATAATTTGATGAAGAACAGGCCATGGGCACAGTAAAAAAAAGTCTCAAAGTCCCGAGTCAATCTACTCCCGAGTCCCCGATAGCGGCGACAAAAGGGAGAAACTCCCTGCCACAAACCTCCAGGCACCATCAACTTGTCGATACCTTGGAAGCAGCCGACACTGAGTCCATCCGTCTGAAAACTTCGAGCCTCCGACCAGCCTCTCCAATGCAGCCTCCCGAGCGCCATCCTCTGCCGAGCGCCTTCGACCTCTCCCCGGCCGCTGAAACACACAAAGCTGAGGATTTCGGGGCCTTCAGCTCCGGAGATTCCAGTTACCACACAGTAGCAGTGGCAGCGAAGCGGGCATTTCAGAAGTTTTCCAGATGTTCCTCCGTACTCTCACGTCTGTCTCCTTCAAATCAGAATTCTGCACGGTCCCCTACTTGACAGATAACAGATATTCATCACCGAAGTGGGCGCGTGTGCTGCCGTCGTGCTGCCATCGTCTCCCCCCTCGTATTTATCCGTGATTTGTTAAAAAAAAAACAAGCTACTGCATATTTCTACTAGCAAAACAATTAAGGTGCCTGTCGTAGGCTCATTACAGACTGGTAAAAGTTCAACATTATTGCCTTCACATCACGGGAGAGCACAATAGCGTAGTGGTTAGTCTAACACTTTACAGTACCAGCAATCATGATTGGGGTTCAATTCCCATCGCTGTTTATAAAGAGTCTGTACAATCTCCCTGTGATTATGTGAGTTTCCTCCAGGTGCTCCTGTTTCCTCCCACACTCCAAGGACATGCAGGTTAGGCTTAATAAGTTGTGAGCATACTGTGTTGATGCCTGTAGTGTGGTGACACCCATGGGCTGCCCTAACACATCCATGGACTGTGTGGTCATTGATTTCAATGATGCATTTCACTCTTGATGTTTCAATGTACACGTGACACTCTGTGTAAGTACATCTGTTGATGCTTCTGGACACATCCTCAGTGATGTTCCTGGAATCATCGGGTGTTTCGGGTCTTTCAACATCATACACCCTCCTCCAGGTGACCCAGCCGGGGCTGATCAGACCCCAGCTTGTGCCCAGATGTCTAGCTACTTATGACTCCATGGCTCCCCTCTTTTGAGCCACAGCCATTTTGAGGCCCTCTCTGCTGCATCGGTGGTACTGCGGATGGCTCTCCTCTTCCTCTCTCCCTCAATGCCCAAAATGCTGAAGGCTCTAACTAAAGAACGGGCTACAAATCCCCTACAACCAACCTCCACTGGGAGACACCTGGCTCTCAATCCAGCCTGCTGACAGTTGCTGATCAGTCCTGCGTACTTGGAGAGCTTCCTGTCAAAGGCCTCTTCCAAGCTATCTCCCCATGGGACTGTCAGCTCCAGCAGCACCACTTGCTTACAAACAATAAAGCTTATATAATCTAATCTTTCTTTATGTGTTCCATATCTGCAGATACAATGTCAAGTAAATTTTGATCATATCCTTTGGCTTTCAAGCTCTCGCCATTTCTTTACTCATATAAATTCACATCAGTTTACCTAATGTGTCACAGTTTTTTGGCATGTGCTCCTTATACATTCAGTGACCATTTTGTTAGACACCTTTTGTACATGGCTTTCTGTTGCTGTAGCCCATCCGCTTCAGGGTTTGATGTGTTGTGTGTTCAGAGATGCTCTTCTGCACACCACTGTTGTAATATGTGGCTGTTTGAGTTATTGTCACCTTCCTGTCGTCTTGAACCAGTCTGGCCATTCTCCTCTGACCTCTCTAATTACAAAGCAAAACCCAGCATCATGAATGGCAGCAATGCTTCATTACCTGACGAGCTGAAAGCCTTTTATGCTCACTTTGAAAGGGAGAATAAAACCACAGCCATGAGGATCCCTGCAGCGTCCAATAACCTGTGGTCTCTGTCTTGGAGACGGACATCAGGATGTCTTTCAAGAGAGTGATCCCTCGCAAGGGCCCAATGGAGTACCTGGTAGGGCTCTGAAAACTTGTACCAGCCAACTGACAGGACCATTCAAAGACATTTTCAATCTCTCGCCGCTACAGTCAGAAGTTCCCACCTGCTTCAAATGGGCAACAGTTATACCAGTGCCTGAGAAGTGCAGTGTGAGCTGCCTGAATGACTATTGTCCTGTTGTGTTCACTTCTACGGTGATGAAATGCTTTGAGAGGTTGGCCATTCAACACCTGTCTCAGGAAGGACATGGACCCACTGCAATTTGCCTATTGCCACAACAGGGTTACAGCAGATACGATCTCAGTGGCTCTCCATGCAGCCTGAGATCACCTGGACAATGCAAATACCTATGTCAGGATGCTGTTTATTAACTATAGCTCAGCATTTAACACCATCATTCCTACAGTCCTGATCGAAAAGCTACAGAACCTGGGTCTCTCTACCTCCCTCTGCAACTGGATCCTCCATTTCCTATCCAGAAGACCAGAATATGTGCAGATTGGAAATAACTACTGCTCTACTTTCTCTACACCCATGACTGTGTGGCTAAGCATAGCTGAAACAGCATCTATAAAATTGCTGAGGATACAATCATTGCTGGCAGAATTTCAGATGGTAATGGAAGGGTGTACAGGAGCAAGGTATACTAGTTACTTGAGTGGTGTTGTGGCAACAACCTTGCACTCAATGTCAAGATGAGGGAATGCAAACTAATTCTCATTGAAGGGTTAGAAGTGGAGAGAGTGAGCAATTTCAAGTTCCTGGATATCAATACCTCTGAGGACCTAACCCGGATGCAATATATTGATGCAGCTATAAAGGTGGCAAGACAGTGGCTATATTTCATTAGGAGTAAGATGAGATTGGGTTTGTCAACTAAAACACTGGAAAACTTCTACAAATGCACTGTGGAAGGCATCCTGACTGGCTGCGTCTCAAGTTCTGGTATGGGGGGAGGGGGGTGGCCAGGGCTACTGAACAAGATCAAAATAAATTGCAGAAACTTGTAACATTAGTCACCTCTATCATGGATACCGGCCTCCATGGTGTCCAAGACATCTTCAGGAAGTGGTTCCTTAGGAAGGTGGTGTCCTTGATTAAGGATCCCCACCACCCAGGACATGTCCTCTTCACATTGTTACCATTAGGAAGGAGGTACAGAAGCCAGAAGGCACACACCCAGTGATTCAGGAACAGCTTCTTCCTCTCTGCCATCTGATTACTAAACGGACATTGAACCCATGAACACTCCCTCACTACTTTTTTATTTCTGTTATTTTGCATTACTTATTTTAACCTAACTATTTAATAGACACATATATACCTAATGTAACTCAGTTTTTTTCCTCTATATTTATGTACATTGTATTGCATTGTACTACTGATGTAAAGTGAACAAATTTCACAACAAAAACTAATGGTATTAAATCTGATTCTGATTCCAATTAACAAGGCATTTTTGCACTCGGCTCACTGAATAATTTTTGGTTTTCGCATCATTTTCTGTAAACTCCAGAGGATGTCGTGTGTGAAAATCCCAGGAGATCAGCAGTTTCTGAGATACTCAAACCAACCGCGTGTAGCACCAACAATCTTTCCATGGTCAAAGTCACCTCGATCCCGTTTCTTTCTCTTTCTGATGTTTGGTCTGAACAACAACAGAACCTCTTGACCATGTCAGCATGCTTTTCTGCGTGGAGTCGCTGCTGCGTGACTGGCTGATTAAATATTTGTATTAACGAGTAGATGTACAGGTATACTTAATAAAGTGGCCCCCACGTGTATGTAAGAATTTAGGATTGGAACTGGTTACGGCAAGACTGCCTTTTATGCAGATTGCACTGAAACATCTTTTCCTCGTAAATTCAACTTGCTCTCCTGCATCAAGTATGCAATGCAGATTTGTAACTAATCTGGCTTTCACAGCGACAATGAAGAAATTGACAAGTGATGTATCAAATCACTGTTTACATTTGTGATTTTTATCAGCATCAGTACCCTGATCTTTCCCTGCAGAAGCAATATACCTCCTACATTACTGGACTGTGTGCGGTAGGTTCCAGGAAACATTATTGAATATCAAATTGCTTGAGGAACTCAGGGGATAAATCAACATCTGTGGAAGGAAGTGGTCAATTGATGTTTCAGGAGACCCTTCATCTGGGCCAGATTGTTATTATCTGTTCCAGATTCCAGCATCTCTAATGGTTTGGTTTTAACCACTGTTATGTAAATTTAACTGGTTTAGCAAAAGGCATTACTTCCAGTGGGAACACATAGGAATCTATTTTTTGCTGTTACATGTTGTCTATTTCTTCCTTGAGAAACAAAGCCACATTTTCACTCCCAAAATTTCAAGTTTTACTTCTGCATCATCTGTTTTTGAGCTTTTACCTCCTGCTTTCTTTATTTTTTAAAATATAGTCATAGAATCAGAGAACATTACAGCATTGAAGCAAGCACTTCGGCCCATCTGCTCTACGCTGAACTATTAATCTGACTAGCCCCATCGATATACACTCAGATTATTGCCCTCCAAACCCCTCCCATCCATGTCCCCATCCAAACTTTTCTTAAGTGTTGAAATTGAAACCCCATCCACCACTTCCGCTGGTAGTTCATTCCATGCTGTCAGCACCCTCTGAGTGAAGAGTTCCCAATCGCAGAGTCGTAGAGTAATAGAGAAGTACAGCACGGAAACAGGCCTTTTGGCCCATCTACATACTGAAACCATTTAGACTGCCTACTCCCATCGACCTGCATCAGGGCCATTGCCTTCCTTGGCCCTACTATCCACGCACCTATCCAAACTCCTCTTAAACATTGAAATCGAGTTCGCATGCACCACTTGTGCTGGCAGCTCATTCCACACTCTCGCAACACTCTGAGTGAAGAGGTTTCCCCTCATGTACCCCTTAAACTTCTCACCTTTCACCCTTAACTCATGACCTCTGGTTGTAGTGCCACCCAACCTCAGTGAAAAAAGCCTAAATGAGAAAATCTGCAGACGCTGGAAATCCAAGCAACACACACAGAGTGCTGGAGGAACTCAGCAAGTCAGGCAGCATCTACGGAAAAAATCATAGCTGACATTTCGGGCCGGGACCCTTCATGACGGTCTTGGCCTGAAACATCAAGTGTACCCTTTTCCATAGATGCTGCCTGATCTACTGAGTTCCTCCATCATTGTATGTGGAAAAAATCTGCTTGCATTTACCCTATCTATACCCCTCATAGTTTTGTATACCTCTGCGAAATCTCCTCACTGTCTTCTATGATCTAAAGGATATAATCCCAACCTATTCAATCTTTCCTTATAATTCAGGTCCTCCAGACCCTGCAACATCCTTGTAAACTTTCTCTGTACTCTTTCAACCTTGTTTGCATCTTTCCTGTAGGTAGGTGAACAAAACTGCACACAACACTCCAAATTAGACCTCACCAACGTCCTATACAACTTCAACATAACATCCTATCTCCTGTGCCAAAAGCTTTCTTTACAACTCTGTCTACCTGTGATGACACGTTCAGCAATTTGTGGACCTGTATTCCCAGGTCCCTTTGTTTTACCACACTCCTCGATGCCATACTGTTCACTGCGTAAACCCTGGTGGTCTTACTGAAGTACACATCCTCACACTGGTCTGCATTAAATTCCACCTGCCAGCTGATGCAGATCTCTTTGCAAGCCATGATAGCTTTCCCCACTGTCCACCACACCCCCAATCTTGGTGTTATCCACAAATTTGCTGATACAGTTGGCCACGTTATCATCCAGACCATTGATATAGATGACAAACAACAAAGGACCCAGCATCAATCCCTGTAGCATTCACTAGTCACGGGCTTCTCCCACAAAGTCAATGTCTAATCCAATTTACTATCTCATCTTGAATGCTGAGTGACTGAACCTTCTTGACCAGCCTCCCATGCACAACCTTGTCAAATCCCTTACTGAAGTCCAAGTAGACAACATCCACCGCCTTGCCTTCATCCACTTTCCTGAGAACTTCCTTGAAAAACGCTATAAGATTGGTTAGACATGACCTATGACACACAAAGCCATGCTGACTATCCTTAATTAGTCCATGATTAAGTTCCTCTTAAACATTTCATCCTTCCCCCTTAACCATGATCATGAGTTCTAGTGTCACCAAACCTCGGTGGAAAAAGCCTGCTAGCATCTACCCTGTCTGTACCCCTCATAATTTTGTATACCTCTGTCAAATCTCCCCTCATTCTCCTACACTCCTAGGAATGAAGTCCTAACCTATTCAATCTTTCCCCATAACTCAGGTTCTGAAGTTTTGGCAACACCTTTGTAATATTTTTTGTTCTTTCAATCTTATTACTGTCTTTCCTGTAGAACAGTGACAAAACAACACACAACACATAATACTCCAGTTGGAACTGATCCCTAATTTGTTGCTCTTACATGTCAAACAACTAAATATTCTTTGTATTATTTTTCCTTTCTTTCTGATCTCTAACTACCACAGAGCTTTTCTGATTTCTTTTGCTTGTAATTTTTCAATGAACATAGTATTTCATTCTATTTTGTTTTATTAATTTAAATGTTTTTCTCCTGAAATGTTATTTGATATTGTACATTGATTTTTTTCATGGCTGGTCGAATGTTTATTCGGGGTTTTTTTATTTCCTTTTAGCCTGGGCCATTATTAACTTTTCTTCTCATCTCCAAGGAAATGCAGTGAAAATACTTTATACTTTATTGTCGCCAAACAATTGACACTAGAGCGTACAATCATCACAGCGACATTTGATTCTGTGCTTCACACTCCCTGGATTACAATTCGGTAGTAAATATGTAAAATTTAAATTATAAATCATAAATAGAAAATAGAAAAGGGAAAGTAAGGTAGTGCAAAACAAAACCGAGAGGCAGGTCCGATATTTGGAGGGTATGGCCCAGATGCAGCTCAAATGCGGGCTGAATGTAGATCTTCCTGGCTATAACTGAAATCCTGATGATGTAAATATGGTGCCTTATTACTACCTAGTTAGCAAGACGATTGTGTCTCGGCGCTGTAGATATATAACATGATTTTTATTGATCCACACTAACAACTATTGCCTTTTGAAAAGATATTAATCCATCATTTGTAAACAACATTCAAATAAAGATAAACTAAACCTATTTCCTTTGCAAGCTATTTCCATTGCAAGCTATTTCCTTTCTCGTGTTCCTCCCTGTTTCAAGTTCTCATCCACTACATTGTACATCAAAGATTTGGATTATGGAATAGATGGCTTTGTGGCTAAGTTTGCTGACGATACGAAGATAGGCGGAGGGGCCGGTAGTGCTGAGGAAACGGAGAGTCTGCAGAGAGACTTGGATAGATTGGAAGAATGGGCAAAGAAGTGGCAAATGAAATACAATGCTGGAAAGTGTATGATTATGCACTTTGGCAGAAGAAATAAATGGCAGACTATTATTTAAATAGGGAGAGAATTCAAAGTTCTGAGATGCAACGGGACTTGGGAGTCCTCGTGCAGGATACCCTTTAGGTTAACCTCCAGGTTGAGTCAGTAGTGAAGAAGGCGAATGCAATGTTGGCATTCATTTCTAGAGAAATAGAGTATAAGAGCAAGGATATGATGTTGAGGCTCTATAAAGAACTGGTAAGACCTCACTTGGAGTACTGTGGGCAGTTTTGGTCTCCTTATTTAAGAAAGGATGTGCTGACGTTGGAGAGGGTACAGAAAAGATTCACTAGAATGATTCCGGGAATGAGAGGGTTAAACTATGAGGAACGTTTGTCCGTTCTTGGACTGTATTCCTTGAAGCTTAGAAGAATGACAGGGGACTTCATAGAAACATTTCGAATGTTGAAAGGCATGGACAGAGTGGATGTGGCAAAGTTGTTTCCCATGATGGGGGAGTCTAGTACAAGAGGGCATGACTTAAGGATTGAAGAGCGCCCATTCAGAACAGAGATGCAAAGGAATTTTTTTAGCCAGAGGGTGATGAATCTATGGAATTTGTTGCCATGGACGGCAGTGGAGGCCAAGTCATTGGGTGTATTTAAGGCAGAGATTGATAGGTATCTGAGTAGCCAGGGCATCAAAGGCTATGGTGAGAAGGCGGGGGAGTGGGATTAAATGGGAGAATGGATCAGCTCATAATAAAATGGCGGAGCAGACTCGATGGGCCGAATGGCTGACTTCTGCTCCTTTGTCTTATGGTCTTATGGTTGAATGACATTTGAACTTGAATTGAATTGAACTGAATTAAATCATATTTGCAAAGAATTTATGGCAAACTAATAGCTAGTATAATAACGAATCTATCTAAATGTCCGCCAGAGAAAGCAGGATCTCCCAGTGGCCACACATTTTAATTCCACATCCCATTCCCATTCTGACATGTCTATCCACGGCCTCCTCTACTGTAAAGATGAAGCCACACTCAGGTTGGAGGAACAACACCTTATATTCCGTCTGGGTAGCCTCCAACCTGATGGCATGAACATTGACTTCTCTAACTTCCGCTAGGCCCCACCTCCCACTCGTACCCCATCTGTTACTCATTTTTATGCACACATTCTTTCTCTCACTCTCCTTTTTCTCCCTCTGTCCCTCTGAATATACCTCTTGCCCATCCTCTGGGTCACCCCCCTCCCGTCTTTCTTCCCGGACCTCCTGTCCCATGATCCTCTCGTATCCCCTTTTGCCTATCACAAGGTTAGACAAGCATTATTTTTATGTCTATGATTTTAATTAATTAACAATAGTTAATACATTTTAAATATATATAGTGTTTACATTTATTTTTAATAGTATTTAGCTTTTATATTATAAAAATCAATTTAAAATCAGAGATGATAAAAAAAACAGTAAAACAGACCTTCAGCAGCACAAGTTAGCTGTGTCAAGCAGGGGGACTGGTTGTCTAGATGAGGGGTTCTCAACCTTATTTATACCATGGACCCCTACCATTAAACAAGGGGTCCATGGACCCCAGTCTGGGAACCCCTGGTCTATCACCTTGTCACCACAATGAGTGGAGAGGCGGTCCAATCCACTCACTGTATGCTCAGGGAACCAAGGCTTCAAATCAATGGGAGCTGGGTGGCTATGCAAGGTAGGTAGGAGAGCAACGGAATGATCTGGCCAAGTGGTTCTAACACACTCAGATGGTAAACCTCAAGGTAGACACCTCTATAAGTCATCAATAATATCCCTTTACATAATGGTAATCGTACACTTTTAGCTTGGTCAAACAGCAGTTTTAAGATTGTTCTCATGCTCATCACCATTTGAACACAAGTAAGCTGGAATGATTTTAGCACAAATCTACACCTCAAATTACTAGCATGGATATGATAACATCAGGGACCTTAATAGAAATCGAGCTACTGTGCATTCTGGATCAGTCATCTCCTGAAGACATTGATAGAGCACTCTGGCATATTTGTTGTGGCAGACTAAACTACTTGATATAATTATAATGAAGGCAGGACAGTAGCTTTGTGGTTAGTGTAACGCTTCCCAGCACCAGCTATCAGATAACCAAGGTTCAGTTCCTGCCGCTCTCTGTAAGAAGTCCATGTATTCTCCTTGTGACAGCATGGCTCTCCTCCAGGGGCTCAGGCTTCCTCCCACATTCCAAAATGACATATCGCTTAGGGATGGTAAAGTGTGGCCATGCTTTGTTGCCTCCACTTGTGGGCTATCCCCAGCACATTGCAAAACAATGATGCAAACAACGCAGTTCACCGTATGTTTTGATGTTTCAATGTACATGGTCAAAGAAGCTAATCTAATCCAATCTGTTTTCACACTACTTATTTTAATTTAACTAGTTAATATACATATATATATATATATGGTAATTTAGTTTTTTCTATAGCTGTCATATATTGCATGTACCGCTGTCTCAAAGTTACCAAATTTTACAACGTATGCCAGTGATATTAAACCTGATTCTGATTCTGATTTTGATCTAATCTAAGTCATTTTACATTGCTGAGATGCCTTTTACAAGATTGCACCTATTGTTACCTTTCCAAATGAGTAATTGGTGCTAATTCAGCTACCTACTCCCTGGATTAAAGGCAGATAATTTATTGCTCACTTTGTTTTCCTATGCTCTCTTTATTTTCGTTACCACACTTTTCAATCCCATAATTAATGGTATTCTGAGACTTGGGATCCTGGCTACTGCTTGCTTCGGAACCATAAAGCTTCAGTTTAGAATCGGGTACAGCTACGTCTGCAGAGAACGTTGTTTTATCAAGAGATTCAACAACAAACCGGGGATGGAGGTGTTTTAGATGCCTCTTTTGTGTTGAAATGGTTATTTGCTTGAAAACAAGGTAAACTATTTCAATTATATTTAGAAGCAGGGACAGACAAGCCACAGCCAGCATGAAAAGGATGAAAATGGTCTTCTCTGTTGGACGTGAAATGAAACAGTCTACCACATGAGGACAAGGATCTCTATTGCACGTGTATCTGGGACCCAAGGAGAATCCATAGAGATACCACTGACCTACAATGAAACCGATTTCAAACAATATTTTACACAAAACATGTAATATGTAGGTGAACAGTAGGATTCCTTGTATTTTTACTTTTCCTTGATTTATAATGTACTTTGATGTCTTAACTTTTCTGAAGATGCCTGCAGATTCGTCAGCTAATTTGCATGTTTTTCTCTCTAAGTGGATAACATGTAACACGTGTCCAAGATATAACAAGGTCGGCGTTGAAACGAATATGATCTGAAGAACCCAAAAGCGAATGTGGGAAATGGGAAAAGCTTTGTCATAGCAGACATTTTCACAACCAGGCTGTCTTGTGTTGCATATGAAGCCGGACTGTTCATCTCCCCAAACTCTCTCAGCAGCAGCCCCAAGCAATAGGATCCTGAAGATAAATAACACAGTGAGCCAGATTTTCCCGACCACTGTAGAGTGCGTCTGAACTTTGTCCAGCAGTCTTCCAAGGAAAGTCCAGTCTCCCATTGTTCAGAAATATACCTGCCAAATTAAACATAGACACAATTGAATGCAGAACACATCACCTGAATTATTAATTGAATGGTAATACTGTATTTTTTCTTATAACACTTGGGGTGAATTTCTACAAGATTTGTCTGATTCATCTGTCATATCATCAACAGAAAAGCGATGAAAGATTTAGAAAAAAAAACCATACAGGATGATAAATGAGAATAGACTGTTAAAATTCGGCTCCAGGAACATTTTCAACTTAAGGCTTGAAATCTTATTATATTATTTTACAATTAATATATAACATTTAATGTATGTCAAAAACAATTGTACTGAATTAAACATAAAAGACAAAAATTTAAGGAGAAAGTGCTACTGTTCCCTTTTCACTTCTTCAAGTCCTTGAACACTTTACACAACCCTGTGAGAGAATCTCATTATAAAGGTAGCAGCAGCTTAAGAAGGCAGCTCAGAATCACCTTCAGCGTGGAAATTAAGTAGGGGCAGGTAATAATTCCTGCTGCTGTTTATAAAAGTTTGTACATTCTCCCCATGACCACTTTCCTCCCACAGTCCAAAGACCTACCTCTGTATAATTGGTCATTATACATTGTCCAGTGATTAGGCTAGAATAAAATGGGGAGATTGCTGGGCCGTGGGGCTCAAAGGGCCGGAGAGCCTATTCCATGCTGTATCTCAATAAAATGCTGGTTGCCATGGTGATGACCACATTCCATAATAGAATAATAAAATTGCTGGCAATTGAGCTGTTTTACCCCACCTACAAATGCATATGAATAGTCCTCTATGGAACGTATTCACCGGCCTACCTTGTAATATCCCCATTTTTCATAAATAATTGAACAACTACACTGTTTGAGCTACATTGTGGTGGGCTTCTTCAGGTATGTTAAACCCAGCATTGATTTTAGGATCTGCATGTAGTTCATTGAGTCGGAAGCATATTCCAAGAATTGTGGTCACTTTATGACATTCTGGGTGTATATTGTAAAAGAAGTGACATTTGCTCTCTGCTTGGGATAAAAGATACATTCTTTGGCTTGCTTTTATAGGTCTGTAGATAGAGGAGGTTGATCCAACCTGCAGATTGGAAGGTTACAGGAGGGAGGTAGCCTCGGTTATTTTTTTTCCCTCCCAAAAATTTGCAGTCATTCAAAGTCAAAGCCAATGTTATCGTCCTATGTACAAGTGCAACGAAACACTTCGTTGCAGCAGCATTGCTGGAACATAGCATCATTTAAGCAGCATTCACAAGCAAACATAAAAATATCATACACAATATTTACAAGAAAATACACAATTAGAATAAAAAATCCATTATAGTACAAAAAGGTCAAAGGGATCATGGTGTTGCTAAACTTTAGAGATTGGGGTTTTTTTCTCATTAGTTCAAGAACAGAATGGTGAGGGGAAAAAACTGTTCTTGAACCTGGTAGTGTGGGACTTCAGTTTTTTGTACCTCCTGCCTGATGGTGCCCATGAGAAGATGGCACAGCTCAGGTGGTGGGGATCTTTGATGATAGCTGGTGTCTTTGTGAGACAGTGTCTGCTATAGATACTCCTAATGGTGGGGAGAGGTGTGCCTGTGATGTATTGGGAAGGAAGTCACTACTCTCTGCAACTTCTCATGTTCGTGCACGTTCGAATTGCTGTACATGGTGCAACCTGTCAGGATACTTTCAACAACACTTCACTAGAGTTTTGTTAGAGCAGTTGGTGACAAGCCGAACCTCCTTAACCTCCTAAGGAAGTGTGGTAAACCATGTATATATGTTGTAACTCGGTTACCTGTCTGGACACACACCTCTGCTGACTGCCCCTGTGGCTCCTCTGACTGCCCCTGTGGCTCCTCCCACAGAGTCCTGTATAAAGGTATTCGCCTTGCCCCTCCCCCTCAGTCCGGGGGCAGACACTCACTGTGGAGGTCGTATTGTACAGCGAATAAAAGCCTTTCAGTATTTTACCAAACCTCAGTCTTTTGGAGTAATTGAAGGTGCTTCAGGAAGTAAAGGTATTAGCACTGTTTCCTTAATATGAAATAGATCTGCTAGCCCTGGACTGGTCATCCGATATGTTAACGTCCAGGGATTTAAAGCTGCTGACAGAACAGAACTTATTCTTTCTGGACCATGGATTACTACAGACAATTGTGAATACATTATATACAGTTGGAAATAATTTGGAAGATGTATAGCTCGGGTGGTGGATGGTTGGGTTAAGTTGTTTTCCAATCTTGGCAATTTACTTGCAGATGTTTCATTACCATACGAAGGGACATCATCAGTGTGCTGTTGATTGTGGTGTCTTCCGATTGCTTGGCCTTTATATACTTATCAATCAGCTAATTGGTTGCCATTTGGAAACTCAGTTGTGATGTGGGGAGGAAATCTTGTCAATGATTAGTTGTGTGGCGTACTTCATGCTTTGTGGTCTGGAATTCTGCCTCCTTTGTAGGCTTGTGACTTCATGTCATCAAGGTGGGAGTAAATTTCCTGTTACTTAATATTAATTTTATGGCTCTACAATAAAGTCTTCGTCAATTTGAGGACACCCTATACCAAAAGAATTGATCCATTTAAAAATATTCAGCTCATTTCTGACCAATATGTTCGTATCAAACTTGGCTTAAACATTCCACAAAGGCCAAACTACCTGTCACTTACCCTCAGAGAATAAAAAGTCTGAGGTAAATTTATCAGAAATTGCCTCATTTCTACTGGAAGTTAAAAGGCAGCTTTTAATTTTATTTTGTCTGTTTTCAGAAAATGACAAAAAACAAATTCAATCTGCACATCAAACAGGTAAATGAAAGACAAAGGGCCACAGGAGAATTAATGTCAACGTTCACTAGTGTTTTTTTTAAACGTCTATTAAAATTAAGTACGACAGAAGCTGATGTCTTTGTAACTGCTTCATTGAAATTGGATTTTTTTTTTCAAGCTTGAGTAATGGTCCAACTGTAAAATGGTTTGGAAATGTGTCAAGTGCAGTAGATGGAGTGGAACAATAGACAAACAAATGTGATAATATACTATACAAATGATAAAGCAGACAATATCTTCCAGGGTTAAACTAGTCAGATTGTGACAGTGAGAGCCATAACACAGTAATGGAAACTTTAAGAGATATTTAATCCTTTGGGGGAAAATAAAAGAATTGTAAAGAAGTGAAAAGTGAAGCAACAATATCCATAGATTCAACTGCATTGTAAACAGCAGCACTACTGATTAAAACAAAATCATAGAACATAGTGCATTGAACATACAGCATAGTACAGGCCCTTTGGCCCATAATGTCATACTGATTTTTAACCTTCTCCAAGATCAATCTAACCCTTCCCTCCCACATAGCCCTCTATTTATCTATCATCCATGTGCCTACCTAACAGTCTCTTAAATGTTCCTGATGTATCTGCCTCTAACTCCACCTATACTCACTGCTGTGTTAAAAAAAAATCCTGCCTCCAACATCCCCCCTATATTTTCCTCCAACAACTTCAAAAATACATTCACATGTATTAGCCATTCTCAACCTGGGAAAAAGTATCTGGCTGTCCATTTGATTTATGCCTCTTATCATCTTGTACACCTCAATCAAGTCACCTCTCACCCTCCTTCACTCCAAAGAGAAAAACTCCAACTCACTTGATCTTTCCTCAAAAGACATGCTCCCAAATCCATGAAATCACCTCTGCACCCTTTCTAAAGCTTCCATATCCTTTCTATAATGAGGGGACCAGAACTGAACACAATAGTGGTCTAAATATTTCTTTATGTATGTATATACATATATGTTTCTCTAATTGCTCTGAAAGTCTTTAACTGCTTTTTCAAAGTCTCTGTCTTTCCACCTCCAACTCATCAACCTCGTTGTCAGGTAGCAACCGGGAGGAACAAGGTCTCATCGATCAATTGGTGCAATAATCTCAAAAACCTGATTCATCTATTGATTATCATTATATCATATCAGGGAATGTTCAATGATATGTTGGTCTGACTTTGCTCGGGACATACAAGACACATAATTGGAAAAGCAGAGGAGCCAGCAATCATCTCATCCTTTCACCAGCAGTGGTAGTGTCCCTTCACACCAAGGCTGCTTTCAAATGAGACCCAAAATCAGCCAGAGTCCGAACTTCAAAACTGGATTCAGTAGCTAATGCAGCGACTGCACTGAGCATATCTCCACCTCCTGCATCCCTTCTTTCCATAGACAAGGAAGCAGCCATTCCCATTTGGGAAGGGTTAGATTGATCTCGGAGAAGGTTAAAAATCAGTTTGACATTATGGGCCGAAGGGTCTGTACTATGCTGTACTGTTCTAAGTTCTATGTTCAATGCACTATGTTCTGTGATTTAGTTTTTAATCGGTAATGCTGCTGTTTACAATGCAGTTGAATTCCCATTTGGACCGTGGGATTAATGGATTTGTGGCTGAATTTGCCAATGATACAAAGATAGGTGGGGGAGTGGGTAGTGTTGAGGAAACAGAGAGCCTGCAGAGAGACTTAGATAGTTTAGGGGAATGAGCAAAGAAGTGGCAAATGAAATACAATGTTGGAAAGTGCATGGTCATGCACTTTGGCGGAAGAAATAAATGGGCAGACTATTATTTAGATTGGGAGAGAATTCAAAATGCAGTGATACAAAAGGACTTGGGAGTCCTTGTGCAGGATATCCTAAAGGTTAACCTCCAGATTGAGTTGGTGATGAAGAAGGCGAATGCAATGTTGGCATTCATTTCTAGAGGTGTAGAATAGAAGAGCAGGGATGTGATGTTGAGGCTCTGTAAGGCACTCGTGAGACCACACTTGGAGTATTGTGAGTATTTTAGAAAGGGTATGCTGACATTGGAGAGGGTTCAGAGAAGATTCACGAGAATGATTTTCCAGGAATTAAAGGGTTACTGTATGAGGAAAGACTGGCAGCTCTTGGGCTGTATTCCCTGGAGTTCAGGAGAATGAGGGGGGATCTCATGGAAACATTCCAAATGTTAAAAGGCCTGAACAGATTAGATATGGCAAAGTTATTTCCCATGGTAGGGGAGTCCAGGTCAAGAGGGCACGACTTCAGGATTGAAGGACATCCATTTAGAACAGAAATGCAGAGAAATTACTTTAGTCAGAGGGTGATAAATCTGTGGAATTTGTTACCATGAGTGGCTGTGGAGGCCGTCATTGTGTGTACTTAAGACCATAAGACAAAGGAGCAGAAGTAGGCCATTAAGGAAGAGACAGATGGATTCTTGATTAGCCAGGGCATCAGAGGGTATGAGGAGAAGGCAGGGGAGTGGGGATGAGTGGAAGAATTGCATCAGCCCATGACACAATGGCAGAACAGACTCGATGGGCTGAATGGCCTCTTTCTGCTCCTCTAGCTTAAGGTCTTATGGTCTTAAGTACAGAATTCAAGCTCCTGAAGAATTACAGTATGTCTTCACAAATGTAATGATATGCATGCCTATGTCACAATAGTGCGAACGGTCCATACATGCATTTTAATCCTATGTTATAAAATGGAGCACTATAGAAACTGGAAAAAAGGTTGAAAGGGACGTAATTGAAAAAGAGAACCAAAGCTAGCAGTGATGGAGCAATTAAAAATGCAGGATGAATGGAAAACCAGAAATGGAATGCAGGGAGTTCCAGGGTTGACAAATGCTGCTGAGGCATTACTGGGGGGGGGGGGGTTATCCCCTTCTGGTTCAGGAGACTGATGGTTGAGAGGTAATAACTATTCCTGAACCTGCTGGTGTGAATCCTGTGGATCCTGTACCTTATTCCTGACGGCAGCAGCAGGAAGAGAGCATGTTCTGCAAGGCGGGGGTCCCTGATGATGCATGCTGCTTTCTTGCAACAATGCTCCATGTAGATGTGCTGAGTGGTGGGGAAGGCTTTATGATGGACTGGGCCATATCCATTACTTTTTGCAGGATCTTCCATTCCAGGGCATTGGCAATAGTATGGGGTGTCAGGGAGGGGTAGCAGCTCTGGTGGGGGAACATGTCGTGTCCTTTTCAAGTCGGTTAGTCCACCTTTGGTCCCCACCTGGCACTTAGCTCTCACCTATGGCTCCCCATAGCTGTTTGCATGCAACAGCGGCCACACTCCGGGCAACGGCTTCGACAAGGCGACTAAACCAGTTGAGGGTAGCCGATGGGTCTCAAACCCTCGGTGAAATAGGGAGTTGTCTATCCCGGCATGTGAAGACAGACTCCAGCGGATTGAGCAGACAAGACCAATGGAAGGTCCAACTGTCAAGAAGGCGGTCTCTGCAAGCGTCGTGGAACATGTAGAGCAGGATAAGACACAGAAGACATCCTGGTCATCCACTGCGCCTAGTTCCATCTCCAGCCATCTCGACTCCGTCTTGCCACTGGATCCAGATGGAAATTGGGAAGAGAGAGTGAGGCTGACGCTGCACAACTCTCCCTCACTTAAATCCAAATCACGCGCTAGTCTCGACACCATCATAATGGTGTCGAGGTCTTCATTGACGTCGACGATGGATGAACACAATTAGTGTTTCCATACCAGGCTGTGATATAGCCAGTCAAAACACTCTCCACCACACATCTATAGAAGTTTGTTAAAGTTTAAGATTTCATGCTGAATCTTCGCAAACTCCTAATGAAGTAGAAGTGCTGCTGAACTTTCTTCATGGTTGTACTTACGTGCTGGAATAGGGAAAGATATACAAAACCAAGAGACTGAAAGTGAATAAATAGGGAGTTACAAAGAAGACAATTCCTATTAGGAGGAGAAGGGGTGAATGAGAGAATAGAGCTGAGAAGGTAAGTGATAAGTGATAAGATCAAACCTATCTGCCATCCAAATAGAAATTGGTAAATTCTCCATAATTTTGTTCCTATTGGTTTTCATCTTAATGTAAGGAAAATACCCCAATATTATAAAATGACAAGCCTCTGCCCACTTGAATGGCACTCCCACTCAAGGGCTGGATATGGAGTTAGATTGGGATTCAAGCTAAGATAATTTATCCAAGCCCATTGTCTATGCTCCTGGGATCTCTAGTTCCTTGGTCTCCGAGTTCTTTCATTTCAGCATCCAAGCCTGACTACTAGTCTATTCCATAATCCCTCATCCCTGGTTTCTGGTCTCTGGTCCCAGGCCTGGTCCAGTCACTCTATCATTGGACATACTGTGTTGGGAAATGTATGGGCATGCACTTTGGTTGAAAGAATAAAAGTATAGAATATTTTCTAAACAGGGAGAAATTCAAAATTCTGAGGTGCAAAGGGACTTCGGAATCCTTGTGCAAGGTTCCCTGAAGGTTTACTTGCAGGTTGAATTGGTGGTGAGGAAGACAAATGCAATGTTAGCATTTATTTTGAAAGGACTAGAATATAAAAGCAAGGATGTAATGTTGTGGCTTTGTAAGGCACTGGTGAGTCCTCACTTGGAATATTGTGAGCTGTTTTGGGGCCCATTATCTTATAAAAGGTGTGCTGACATTGGAAAGGTTGAAAAGAGGCTCACAAAAATTAATTTGGGATTGAAAGCTTACAGGAAGAAGGCAGGAGAATAGGTTTGAGAGGGAAATGGATCAGTCATGATCAAATGGTGGAGCAGACTCGATGGGTTGAATGGCCTAATTCTGCTCCAATATCATATGGTCTTATGGACGCCAAAAGCCTAGGCTTGTGAAGGATCCTGGATATCCCTGACCAGCTTCAGGAATGTTAGGCATGTCAGGATCCCACCCATCCTTTCTATTCAGAATGTAAGTACAGGCCAATGATAACTTTCAACGAAATGCTACTATACACTATACAGTATATTATTTTAACATTTTAATTTTCATCAAATTTCTAATTTCACACTCCAGTAGTTTGAAATACTGTCACAGGCAAGTTGCAGCCACTACATCCAATGTTCCCTGTGGTAGAAATGCCAATACACTTTACTTCCATTTCCTCCTGTCTGGTTCCCAAAGGACACACTCTTCGAAAACTACATTCCTGTTTTTTTATTAATCAACTAATCCCAACTTCAAGGCGCTGGTCAGTTTCTTCTGGTACTGTAGCTGCTTATTTGTTGCAGCAACATTGAGATTTTTCTGTTCTCGGAGGTGGTCTATTTCTTGAAATACGTCCATCTCTGCACTCTAACCCAAACAAATGAATTGGGGTTATGGTACACTCTGAGAAGGTGGCAGAAGACCTGACTTACTTGCTTACTTTACATTACACTGCTGTCATTTAGGGCAACAATGATGGTCCTCCATCTCTGTTGGTGTTCAGGACTCCCTCCATCACGTCAGTAGCTTCTTCTCAATTTTCACTGTTGTCAGTCAAACAAGTCCTGGGTGGAGACTCAGGAATACCGTCACACTCAGATGTAGAAGGAATCTTCATTGCTGTTTCTGTAACAATTTTGATTTACCAATCAGGGTTGTTAGCCCTGATCTGAACCCCTAAATCCGGGGGACCGATGGACCACTCTTCGTCTGGCCTCATCCCTTTGACCTGTTTGGCACGAGCGACCCTACTGTGAGCCAAAGCATAATAAAGCCCTGACTCCAGCCAGCCTAGCTCTCCGGATCATTGAAGCACGCAAGCCTCCAAACCACAACAAGTTTGTGGTCCTCTTGGAGGAGAAGATTTGGCACATCAATGTTTTTCTTTTGATAGTTGTTCGTTCCGGCTGTTTCAAAGAGAGATTGCATTCCAGCTCCCTTAAATGCTATTTTGTATCCCATGTTACAGCTGCTTAAGTAGTGTTTTCAAAGTGTGTTCTCCAGGCTCATTTGCTGCTAAATGATGTTTGTCCAGTGCTTCTGGCAATCAGCAGTGAAATCTGGTACTGTGCTTTTGTGGTATACTTTATGCATCACTTAGTCTGGATTATTCTCAGACAATATCAGGCAGTGGTGCCAGATCTGACCCCGCAGACATGATGAACTAATCTGTTAAGCAATTCACTCATTCCAAAAATCTCAGGCTGATGTGCTCATTCTAATTCTGGATATCACTGACTTAATTCTGCTGCTACCTGTGACATAAACCTGTTGCTCTATTAACACCAGAAGTGTGATTACACATGGAATTACCTCCATATGTCCTGTCTACATTTTTTTCAGCCCTGAAGTCATCTGTTTCGGAACTGCTACAAATATTTATTTCTACCCCGGGTGGCATGGTGGAGATGCATCTCCACCAAAGGAGGTGCTAGGAGCTCCTTCCTTCTCCCAGCCTGCACGTCGCCCTTGTAGCACCTGTTTAGCTCCTGATCAGGGTCATGTGGAGCCATGGGAGCAGGTGGTGGATGGTCATATGAGCAGCTGGTGGATATCGCTAGTCCTGGTTATGTGATCACTGACACCAGGCAGAAAATCTCTGAAGAGTATTGATAATGACTGGTGTCGCCCGTCTTGTAAAGACATTTCCAAGAAGAAGGCAATGGCAAACCACTTCAGTAGAAAAATTTGCCAAGAACTATCATGGTCATGGAAAGACCATGATTGCCTACATCATGCGACATGGCACAAAACGAATGAATGAATGAACAAACAGCAAACAGGGTAAACACTTCAAGTAAAGGTGGAGCAGACTCGATGGGCCGAATGGCCTAATTCAGCTCCTATGTCTCATGGTTTTATGAACAGGATGTTTCCTATAGTTGGGGTATCTGGGTCCAGAGGGAACAGCCTCAGAATACAAGGCCATCCCTTTAGAAAAGAGTTGAGGAGGAATTTTGTGATAAACCTGTGGAATTCATTGCCACAGACAGCTGGAGGGGCCAAGTTTAAGGTGGAGTTTAATATTTTGTTGATTAGTAAGTGCCTCAAAGGTTACGATGAGAAGGCAGGAGTATGGGGTTAAGAGGAATAATAAATCAACCATGACGGGATGGCAGAGCAGACTCGAATGGCCTACTTTGCTTGTATATCTTATAGTGTTGTGGTCCTATGATATCTTGAAGTAATGAAAACTATTAGCAATGTGCTTTATTACAGAGTTGCTGCAGCATAAAACGGTGCGAGGAGTGAAGCTTGTCATAGAACATAGCACTTATATAGTTGTTTGGAAAGATATATTAATTCACAGGTATCAGGCATAGTATGTCTATTAAATGGACTTTCAACTTTCTAATGTTTAAGACAAATTGCCAAAGTTATACGTGATCGAGATGTAAATTTGTGTTAGTTCATGTATTTTGCTGGATGTTATTTATTCATGGCTAACATAACTATAATACAAAGAATGCAACTAAATACTTTGATATTAACACTTTTTCTTGTAAAATTTATGGTAAATGATAACCACAAACAATGGATATGCAAGTGAAGGCGGAGTTGAGTCGAGGCATATTTGGGGCAAAGTTGGGGCGAGTGGAGCAGAGGAGAGGCAGATTCGAGGCCCATCCGCCTAAACTGAGAGTGAGGTTTGATCGATCTGGCCGCCAGGCTGATTTGAAAAGGTCGGGTATGGGCCAAAACATGGTGGCAAGGTCCAGGCCCAGACCGTATCGCTGTGACAGAGTCTGGGTCCTAGTACGAGGAATGACGCAATGTTTGGACGATTTAAACACCTGGCCAGATGGATTGAAAAGTCAAAGTGACAGGGCAAGTGTGAAAGGTCAGGCTGGTTCTGCTTGCTGCTCTGCAACGTTTATTTGGTTCTGTACCGAACTGAGGCTCAGTCTGTGGCTTGCTCCGGATGATCCGGGCCCTGAGTCTGTGGCTGTTCCAGATGATCCGGGCTCTGAGTCTGTGGTGTGCTCCGGATGATCCGGGCCCTGAGTCTGTGGCTGTTCCAGATGATCCGGGCCCTGAGTCTGTGGCATGCTCCGGATGATCCGGGGCCCTGAGTCTGTGGCTGCTCCGGATGATCCGGGCCCTGAGTCCGTGGCTGCTCCAGATGATCCGGGCTCTGAGTCTGTGGCTGCTCCAGATGATCCGGTCTCTGAGTCTGTGGCTGCTCCAGATGATCCGGGCTCTGTCTGTGGCGTGCTCCGGATGATCCGGGGCCCTGAGTCTGTGGCTGCTCCAGGTGATCCGGGCCCTGAATCTGTGGCGTGCTCCGGATGATCTGGGCTCTGTGTCTGTGGCGTGCTCTGGATGATCCGGGCCCTGTATCTGTGGCGTGCTCCAGATGATCCGGGCCCTGTGTCTGTGGCATGCTCCGGATGATCCGGGGCCCTGAGTCTGTGGCTGCTCCGGATGATCCGGGCCCTGAGTCCGTGGCTGTTCCAGATGATCCGGGCCCTGAGTCTGTGGCGTGCTCCGGATGATCCGGGGCTCTGAGTCTGTGGCTGCTCCGGATGATCCGGGCCCTGAGTCCGTGGCTGCTCCAGATGATCCGGGCTCTGTCTGTGGCGTGCTCCGGATGATCCGGGACCCTGAGTCTGTGGCTGCTCCAGGTGATCTGGGCCCTGAATCTGTGGCGTGCTCCGGATGATCTGGGCTCTGTGTCTGTGGCGTGCTCTGGATGATCCGGGCCCTGTATCTGTGGCGTGCTCCAGATGATCCGGGCCCTGTGTCTGTGGCGTGCTCCGGATGATCTGGGCCCTGTACCTGTGGTGTGCTCCAGATGATCTGGGCCCTGTGTCTGTGGCGTGCTCCGGATGATCCGGGCCCTGTATCTGTGGCATGCTCCAGATGATCCGGGCCCTGTGGCATGCTCCAGATGATCTGGGCCCTGACTCTGTGGCGTGCTCCAGATGATCCGGGCCCTGTATCTGTGGCTGCTCCAGGTGATCCGGGCCCTGAGTCTGTGTACTCACTTTTGTTCCGAATGCTATTTGCTTACTTGTTACTGATATTGTTTGCATGATTTGTTTTTTTTCCCTCTGCACATTAGATGTTTGATGGTCTTTTTTATGGGTTCGTTGGGGTTTCTTTGTTTTGTGGCTGCCTGTAAGGAGATGAATCTCAAGGCAGTATAATGGAAATATACTTATTCATTAATCAAAACTTCTCAAGGTCATAAAATGTCACTACATATTATACCCAATCCAAGTATTTTTTGCAACATGGATATATTTTCTTTTCTGCTACATAATTACTGTTACTCTCCATTTGCACACTAGCGAGATTTCAGTCTGTTGTCCATTTGACCAGGCAGCTATTGTTTATTTACATATGCAGTCCATCCCATGAGAGGTCAGGTGAAGGTACACAGTTTGCAAATAATTCATGAATGACAGAAGAAACTTACGTAATCACACGTTAATTTTTGGATTATGTATATTGCATGCCTAAACACATATTCATGGAGCTGCAGTCATATTGATATTAGACATTGCAAGTGCTGTGAGATGCTGCAAGACGTGGAGGTCCTAGCAAATGTTCTTAAATAGCTAGTCAGCAGAAATGGGTATATAGGAAAGGTAAATGAATTTTAATGTTTATGTGAAGATAATTGAACACAGAAGAAGAAGTGTTATGTTTGTTATAATAAAAAGAGATTTAATGATTTAAAGATCGGCTTTACTTGTCACATGAACATCAAAACATGCATTGTTTGCGGCAATCAGTGATCATTTTGCTGAGTTGCTATGCTGCCAGCGCCAACATAACCTGCCCACAACTCACCAACCCTAACAATATGTCTTTGGAATGTGGGAGGACACTGGAGCACCCAGGGGAAACGCATGCAGCCACAGGGTTAATGTACAAACTCCTTAAATACAGGTGTAAAGCATTGTGCTAACTGCTAACCTACCTACCATGTCAGATATCAGTGAAAGCAAATCTGGAATACTGTTTACAGTATATAGTATTACTCTTCTTTTTTAAGAACAGGTGCTAATTCAATAGAAGCAATTCAAAGAAGCCTTAGTAGACTAATACCTGAAATAGCAGGTCATCTTCCAAGTAATGGGTAAACAGGCTAGTCTTGGATCCACTGCGAACTAGGAGAATGACAAGGGACTTGAGTGAAATATAGAACATCCTGGGTGATTTTGACAGATGGGAAGTGAAAAGATGTTTCTCATGCAGAAAAACCTGGAACTAGGGTCACTGTTTCAAAAAAGAAGGAATCACCCATGTAAGATTGGGATGAGGTGATTTATGTTTTCCCTCAGAAGATCATGAAACTTTAGAACACTCTTCTTTAAATTCAAGATTCAAAAATTCAAAGATTCAAAGTGCATTTATTAGCAAAGTATATATGCAGAATACAACCCTGAGATTTTTTTCTTCTCACAGGGAGCTACGAGAAAAAGAAAACTATCAAACCCCCAATGCACTAAAAAAAAGAACTAATGGCGCAAATAGCAAAAAATGAGTGAAAATGTAAAACATCAAATCACAAAGTCAACAAAACAAAATGGCAGTGGATGCAAAGTCTCTGAATATTCAAAAGGCAGAGCTAAGAGTGTACTTGATAAGCAAGAGTGAAAGTTATTATGGGTAGATAGGAATGCAGTTAAAATCAGAACACCCACGATCTTATTAATTGACCAATTCAGCTGAGCAGAGTAACCTGCTGCTGCCACACTTCAGTCACTTGTTGATATGTTGATAGCCTTCATGTCTGAAGTGCTTGTGCAAAGTTTGTCTTTCTATGTATTGCTAAGATCAACAAAGAGGAAAGTAGGTCACACAGGCAGAAGCAAGTTTACTTTTGCCAAGCTATTAGAAACTAAATCTACCTGTGTTTTTGTAAAGTTCTGTTTGTACAGAAGACGTTGGTGGGATTTACTCAAATGAAGGATGAGCAGATTTCTGACCCTGATTCTGATGCATTTTTCTAAGTGTCTTCTCACCATCACAATCTCCAAGTGATCATTGGAGAAGTGGGATACCCAGCCTAACTTTCAGATTGAAAATCTTCATTTTGCTTCATGCTAAACCAGTGGTTCCGAGCATTTTTTAATGTTATGGAGTCTTACCATTAACCAAGGGATCCATGGACCCCAGATTCAGAACCCCTGCCCTACATGATCACAGTTATAATGTGCCACTCTTTAAAGGTCATAAGGCACATTTGTTTACATGTTTGTGATGGACTACAAAATTTCAAAAAGGCAGTGTTTGTGTTGTGTTTGAGGCACAAATAATGCCGAGTGTTACAACACACAAAGTGCTGGAGCAACTCCAGCATGTCAGGAGGTATCAATGGAGGGAAATGGACAGTTGATATTTCAGGTCGAGACCTTTCATCTGAACTGTAACATGCCTGTGACGTATGTCTCAATTGCACAACCATTGTTGCCTAGTGGCACTAAAAGAGCTTGAAAAAGAAACAGCACATAGTACAATTTTAAATCATGTTTTAGGTAAGTGTAGAAATCGCAGGGCTCCTAGCAGAGAAAGTTAAAACATACTTTGCCACAGGTGAGGTACCAGAGGATTAGGAGATAGCTAATGTTGTTCTGCTGTTTAAAAGGATCGAAGGATAAACTAGATAATTATAGGCCTGCGAGCTTGACATCAGTAGTGCGAAAGTTATTGGAAGGTATTCCTAAGGTTCTGAATATATAAGTATTTAGATAGATTAGGAATCATCAACATGGCTTTGTGCGTGGTAAGTTGTGTCTCACAAATCTTACAGAGTTTTTCAAGGAAGTTACCAGAAAAGTTGATGAAGGCAAGGCAGTTGATGTTGCCTACCTGGATTTTAGCAAGGCATTTGACAAGGTCCCACAGGAAGGATGGTCAAGAAGGTTTAGTCGCTTGGTATTCAAGATAAGGCAATAATGGATTTGACATTGGCTTCATGGGACAAGCTAGAGAGTGGTACTAGGTGGTTGCCTCTATGACTAGGCCTGTGACTAGTGGGTTGCCACAGGGATCAGCGCTGGGTCTGTTGTTTGTCATCTATATCAACAATCTGTACGATAATGCAGTAAAATGGATCAGCAAGTATGTAGATGACACCAAGATTGGGGGGTGTAGTGGACAGAAAGGAAGACCATCAATTGTTGCAGTGAAATCTCGACCAGCTGAGCCAAAAAATGGAAGGTAGAATTTAATGCAGACACATGTGAGACGTTGCACTTTGGGAGACCAACCAGGGTAGATCTTACACCGTGAGAGGTAGGGAACTGAGAACTGTGGTAGAACAGAGGGATCATAATTCCTTGAAAGAGGTGTCACAGGTTGAGGAAATTTACAAGGATGTTGTCAGGATGTTGAGGAGCTGAGTTATAGGGAAAGGTTGGGTTAGGATTTTATTCCCTAGAACGTAGAAGATTGAGAGGAGATTTGAAAGAGGTATACAAAATTAAGAGGGGTATAGATAGGATAAATGCAAGCAGGCTTTTTCCACTGAGCTTGTGTGAGACTACCACTAGAGGTCATGGGTTAAAAGTGAAAGGTGATATGTTTAAGAGGACACGAGGGGAATCTTCTTCACTCAGAGTGCAATAAGAGTAAGGAATGAGCTGCCAGCACAAGTGGTAGATGTGGGTCTGATTTTAACTTCTAAGAGAAATTTGGATGGATACATCGATGTGGGGGGGGGGCGTATGGAGGGATATAGTCTGGATGCAGGTCAAGTCCTGAAGCCTCTGCTACCATTGTTCTCTGAAAGTTGCAGGAAGACAGGGTGGTGAAGGCTTTTGATACGCTGGTCTTTGTGTCTCTATTCAATTACCCCATGCCTTATTCATGACTGTACTCTACTTCTCCATTATGATACTTCATTCTTTAATACCAAACATCTCATGTTTGCAGTTTTTAATTGGTCTTGCCCCAATAGAAAAATACATAAACAAACAGCCTAACTAGAGGAGTATAATGTGCTGGTATTCTCACATCCCACAGTTATAAAGATGTCATGGTGTATGGTCTGCGTTAACGTTAACCTAACAATAACTTAACAAAGTATGCAGTGTGATTCATCACTACAATGGCATCAGCTTGGCATCTTTATACAAGAGCTCCAGTTGCTGAAGAACAAAGCTGACATGTTACCACCAGAGATCCTTTTTAAAGTTGTTTATGTTTTGAGAATGTTAATGAAAAGCTGACATTTCTGCCAAGAAACTGAAAATAAATCCATTGCCCGGTCAGTTGTGTGATTGCACTCACAGTTTTATCAGCTCAGCCAACCTTAAGACTCATCTAACATTTGGATTCAGGTGAGCAGAGGACTGTATGTAAGTGTGAATGCATTGCTTCACTCTTAGGGTCAGAGAATGATACATGTATCTTAGAAGACCTTTTACTTCTTCTCTCCAGCCTATCACTTCACCCTGGGTCCCTCTTCTTTCCCTTTCTCCTACGGTCATCTCTCGTCTCCTATCAAATTCCTTCTTCTCCAGCTCTTTACCTTTCCCACCCACCTGGCTTCACTGATCACCTTCCAGCCAGTCTCTTTCTTCTTGATTTTGATTTTGGAGTCTTCCCCTTTCCTTTTCAGTCTTACGGAAGGATCTTGCCCAAAACGTCGACTGTTTATTCATTTCTATAGATGCTGCCTGAGCTGCTGAGTTCCCTCAGCATTTTCTGTGTGCTGTCTGAGAAGACAGTGCTGACATCCTCCCTCATTAAGCAATGGTCTCAAAGTTCAAAAGTCAAAGTTCAAAGTAAGATATATTATCGGAGTATATGCATATCACCACATACAGCCCTGGGGTTCTTTTTCCAGTGTGCATACCTTACAAAACTATTGAACAGCTATTGTAAACAGGATCAATGAACAACAAACTGTGCAAAAATAAATAAATAGCAATAAATAATGAGAGCGTGAAATAACAAGATAAAGGGAGACCATTGGTTGTGGGAGTAGCAGAAACAGAATGAATGTGCTCTATAATGGGATGAGCAGTACATTTCACATTAGGCTCATCTAAAAGTGATTATATGCACATGGTTTGATCTCCAATCAGTGATGAGCGGCCTGATTTTGCTTAGGATAACGGTAGGAGTGCCTTCTCGGGGAGCCAGAGTTACAGGCAAGGGGAACAGCTAAGAGTGATCAATATCCTTTTATTTTTCTTGGTCTCTGTCCTTCACAGTTTAACTGACTCAGTATCTTCCTGTTTTTCCAGGCAGGTTTTAAAGTTAGCTTGTATATAAACGTATGAGGTCAGCATGACACATTTGAAGTGTTATGGAGTTATAACATAAACATAAAGGAAGGCTACTATCATTCTGTAATTGAAAATATCTTGTGTGGTTCCATTTTACATTTCACAACTGATATTTTCCACTCATTAAATAAAACCAAAATCATCAGATGTTTCACTTCATAGTTATAAATAAGGTTATTATTACATGTTAATTCAAATTTCATAATGTATCTATTTATTACAAATTGAGGGTCAGTTGTAGCACCCCCCCCCATTAAATTGCCTGTTGTCACTAACAATTGCATCTTGCCCCCAACGACTCAATATTTACAGGAAAGAAAAGCAAGTTAGCAAGAACTAAAACAAAATAAATGCACTACAAATTTAAATTGTCAAAACGGTTTATTAAAGGTATATCCATTTTTCTTACATTTGGAACTTTGCATCGTTTTCCTGTGTAGAATCTGGAATTCCAATCTGCTCTTTTCCACAAACCGAATGACAATAGTATCCAGGAAAGAAACCTGTTCTGTTATGATCAACAAATGCCAACTGAATCACTTACCTGTTTTAAGTAGCACCAGACTGAAAAAGACAATCGGCTTAGAATGGCGAAGAAAGTTTTTGAGAGGATGCAGCTGCTCACGGAAAATGTGAAAAGAACAGGGTATTGCATAAGAAACTCAAATGTTTACTGTTCAAAAATGTTCTAAGCGCAAAGTTTGTTTGCTTCTCTAGAGAAATCAAGGTTACATTCTTGCTTATCTATACTGCTAGTGCATATTAACTGGACATCTGTTCCAATAAGCATGTAATAATAATTCTATTTAACAACTGAAGAGTGAAACATCTGATGGGTTTGGTTTAATCTAATAAGCGGAAACTATCAGTTGTGAAATATAAACTGGTGTTATAGTTACTGTAGTTGCTGAGTATGCCACATGAAAGTGAATCTTGGGACTGTATGTGGTGACATATATGTACTCTGATAACAAAAGGGTTATAAACTCTCAAAGTTCAAAGTAACTTCTGTTATGAGTACATATATGTCATGGGCACTGGCTTCTCCAGCACTGAGGACCTCTTCAAAGATCAATGCCTCAAAGAGGCGGCATCCATCATAAAAGACATTCTGCTCCCCCACCCCACCCAGGACATGCCCTCTTCTCATTACTACAATCAGGGAGCCTGAAGGCACACACTCAATATTTTGCAAACAGCTTCTTCCTCTCCACCATCAGATTTCTGAACTGAACATGAACACTAACTCACTATTTTTGCTCTCATTCTGTACTACTTATTATTTTATATTTCTTATTATAATTATAGTATTTGTTAGGTATTGCACTGCACTGCTGCCACAAAATAGCATACTTCACAACATATTTCTTCAGCCGTTTGATCGGGGCACGACTACGCAAGCGTGTGGAGGTCAGCCAGCGAGAACAGAGAGAAGAGTTTAAAAAGAAGGCAGCTTTATAGAGCGGGCATCAGAGTAGGAGGCTTTAGCTCAATGGGACTTCGGCGACAACGGGTCGAGGCGAGGTAAATTACTTGTGTAGAATACAGACAGGAAGTATGTGTGTGGGGCCAGTTTTCTGTGCTTGGTGTCAGATGTGGGAGGTCCTGGAGACTCCCAGCCTCCCGGATGGCTACATCTGCACCAGGTGTGTCGAGCTGCAGCTCCTTAGGGACCGCATTAGGGATCTGGAGATGCAGCTCAATGACCTTCATCTGGTCAGGGAGAGTGAGGAGTTGATTAGGTTCGTCTATCGTTCTATCGATGAAGACCTCGACACCTTTTATGATGTCGAGACTAGCACTTGATTTGGATTTAAGTGGGGGAGAGTTACGCAGTGTCAGCCTCACGCTCTCTTCCCAATTCCCATCTGGATCCAATGGCAAGACAAGAGTCCAGACGGCTGGAGATGGGACTAGGTGCAGTGGATGACCAGGACGTCTTCTGTGTCTTGTCATGCTCTACACGTTCCACGACACTTGCAGAGACCGCCTTCTTGACCATTGGACCTTCCATTGCTCTCGTCCACTCAATCCACAGGAGTCTGTCTTCACATGCTGGGATAGACAGCATGGAGGAGTTGATAGAGAAGAGCTATGGACAGGTAGTCACTCCGGGGCCTTGGGAGACAGATAAGTGGGTAGCAGTCAGGAGAGGGAAGGGCAAGAGGCAGATGCTAGAGAGTACCCCAGTGGCTGTTCCCCTTAACAATAAGTACTCCTGTTTGAGTAATGTTGGGGGAGACAGCCTACATGGGGGAAGCAACAGTGGTCGCGCCTCTGGCACAGAGTCTAGCCCTGTGGCTCAGAAGGGTAGGGAAAGGAAAAGAATGGCAGCAGTGATAGGGGACTCTATAGTTAGGGGTCAGACAGGTGATTCTTTGGACGCAGGAAAGAAACGCGGATGGTAGTTTGCCTCCCAGGTGCCAGGGTCCGAGATGTCTCTGATCACGTCCACAATATCCTGAAGTGGGAAGGAGAACAGCCAGAGATCGTGGTACATATCGGTACCAATGACATAGGCAGGAAAAGGGAGGAGGTCCTGAAAGCAGACTACAGGGAGATAGGAAGGAAATTGAGAAGCAGGACCTCAAAGGTAGTAATCTCGGGATTACTGCCTGTGCCACGTGACAGTGAGTATAGGAATAGAATGAGGTGAAGGATGAATGCTTGGCTGAGGGATTGGAGCAGGGGCAGGGATTCAGATTTCTGGATCATTGGGATCTCTTTTGAGGCAGGTGGGACCTGTACAAAAAGGACCGGTTGCATTTGAATCCCAGGGGGACCAATATCCTGGTGGGGAGATTGGTGAGGCTATTGGGTAGATTTTAAACTAGAATTGCTGGCAGGTGGGAATCGAACTGAAGTGACGGAGTAAGGGGCTGTTGGCATACAAATAGAGAAAGCTTGGAGACAGTGCAAGAGGGAGGATAGGCAGGTGATAGAGAAGGGACACGATCAGACCGATGGTTTGAGATGTGTCTGTTTTAATGCAAGGAGTATTATGAACAAAGCAGATGAGTTTAGAGCGTGGATCAGTACTTGGAGCTGTGATGTTGTAGCCATTACAGAGGCCTGGATTGTGCAGGGGCAAGGATGGCTACTTCAAGTGCCAGGCTTTAGATGTTTCAGAAAGGACAGAGAGGAGGCAAAAGAGATGGGGGCGTAGCACTGTTGATCAGAGATAGTGTCACAGCTGCAGAAAAGGAGGGAGTCATGGAGGGGTTGTCTACTGATTCTTTGTGGGTGGAAGTTAGCAACAGGAAGCGGTCAATTACTCTTCTGGGTGTTTTTTATAGACCACCCAATAGTAACAGAGACATTGAGGAGCAGATAGGGAGACAGATTCTGGAAAGGAGTAATAATAACAGGGTTGTTGTGGTGGGAGATTTTAATTTCCCAAAAATTGATTGGCGTCTCCCTGGAGTGAGGGGTTTAGATGGAGTGGATTTTGTTAGGTGTGTTCAGGAAGGTTTCTTGGCACAATATGCAGATAAGCCTACAAGAGGAGAGGTTGTACTTGATTTGGTATTGAGAAATGAACCTGGTCAGGTGTCAGATCTCTTAGTGGGAGAGCATTTTGGAGATAGTGATCACAATTCTATCTCCTTTACCATAGCATTGGAGAGAGATAGGAACAGACAAGATAGGGAAATATTTAATTAGTGTAAGGGGAGATATGAGGCTATCAGGCAGGAACTTGGAAGCATAAATTGGAAACAGATGTTCTCAGGGAAATGTACGGAAGAAATGTGGCATTGTTCAGGGGACATATGCTGGGGTTCTGCATAGGTACCTTCCAATGAGACAGGGAAAGGATGGTAGGGTACAGGAACTGCGGTGTATAAAGGCTGTTGTAAATCTAGTCAAGAAGAAAAGAAAAGCTTACGAAAGGTTCAAAAAGCTAGGTAATGATAGAGATCTAGAACATTGTAAGGCTAGCAGGAAGGAGTTTAAGAATGAAATTAAGAGAGCCAGAAGGGGCCATGAGAAGGCCTTGGCGGACAGGATTAAGGAAAACCCCAGGGTATTCTACAAGTATGTGAAGAGCAAGAGGATAAGACGTCACAGAATAGGACCAATCAAGTGTGACAGGTTGTGCCTTACAAGCTTGATTGAATTTTTTGAGGATGTGACTAAACACATTGATGGAGGTAAAGCCGTAGATGTAGTGTATATGGATTTCAGTAAGGCATTTGTTAAGGTACTCCATGCAAGGCACTGCTCCTGCAAGACAACAGATTTCACATCATATATAATTAAGTATGGTAGAGTGGAGATAAGTCTCTGTCAATAGCGAGAGTGCAGAGGAGATTTACAAGGATGTTGCCTGGATTGGGGAGCATACCTTATGAGAATAGGTGGAGTGAACTTGGCCTTTTCTCCTTGGAGCAATGAAGGATGAGAGGTGAGCTGATAGAGGTGTACAAGATGATGAGAGGCATTGATCGTGTGGATAGTCAGAGGCTTTTTCCCAGGGCTGAAATGGCTAGCATAAGAGGGCATAGTTTTAAAGTGCTTGGAAGTAGGTACAGAAGAGATGTCAGGGGTAAGTTTTTTATGCATAGAGTGGTGAGTGCGTGGAATGGGCTGCTGGCGGCAGTGGGGGAGGCAGAAGCGATAGGATCTTTTAAGAGACTCCTGGATAGGTACATGGAGCTTAGAAAAATAGAGGGCTATGGGTAAAGCTAAGTCATTTCTAAGGAAAGGACATGTTTGGCACAACTTTGTGGGCCAAAGGGCCTGTATTGTGCTGTAGGTTTTCTATGTTTCTATATGTCAGTGAGAGTTAAGCTGATTCTGATTCTGGTTTTGAAGTAGATAGATGAAGCAAAAATAAAGGAGTTGACAATACAAACAAAACTCTTATAGAATGAAATAAAGGCAAATCAGCAGAAACATCAAACTGATCAGTTAAAGTAAAGATTAAGGTAAAAGAAGTCAGCATTATCCCAGACAAAAACAAAGTGATATTGGTGGCTAACAAATGAAGAAAATGAGTAACTCTACAGTTCCCAAAGTTTTAACTAATAAAGTGAGAAAACTGGAGGCCAGTTTACCACTGAAAAATATAGATTAACAATTACCATTGAAATACAGCTCCAGCAGGGAGGAAAAATAAACATTAGCAGGAAGGAAAAATAAACATATCATGTTAGTATGGCCAGAAATTTGAACTGCAGTTATGAAGAAATAAAAACTTGGAAATATGTTCTAAATGAGAATATGATGTATTTTAAAATTATGAAAGGTGAAACAAAGCACAAACCAGTACATTTTCTAAGTATGCTTTGAAGCTTCTGTGCCGTGGAAGTAAGTAATTCTAATTTTTGAACATACCAGCATCACAACATCACATCTAAATACATTACAATAGGCAGAGGGGATAGTTTCAATGATAGATACAGAAAAAGAAACTTTACTAGCACCTCTGGAGTATCGCCCCACAAATATTCTCTGGAAAGTAGAGAGGGACAGTGTGAAGTATATAACTGATCAGGGAAGTTTTGAGTTCTCTGGCAAACGTAAGGAAAAGAAAGAAATGATGCAGCCAGCAAAAAACTAAAAAAAATGTCACTTTGACAACTTAGGAACCATTAGTCTGTTCTGTTGGTAGTACAGAGAGAAACACTGAATTAAGAACACCGCAGACTTGAGTACAGCAGAATTAGGCCATTTGGTCCTTCGAGTCTGCACCGGCATTTCATCCTGCCTGAATGAATTTTCCTCTCAGCCCCAATCTCCTGCTTTCTCCCCATATCCCTTCATGCCCTGACCAATCAAGAATCTATCAAACTCTGCCTTAAATATACATAAAGCCAGCCTCCACAGCTGTTTGTGGCAAAGAATTCCACAGATTCACCACTATCAGGCTAAAGAAACTCTTCACATTTCTGTTCTAAAAGGACGCCCCTCTATGTGTCCTCTTGTCTTAGACTCTCATCAATAGGAAACATACTCTCCACATCCACTCTATCAAGGCTTTTCACCAAGTCAATAAGTTTCATGAGGTCAACCCTCATTCTTCTGAATTCCAGAGAATACAGGACGAGAGGCATAAAAGGCTCTTCATATGACAAGCCATTCAATCTTGGAATCATTTTTGTGAACTTCCTTTGAATCCTCTCCAGATTCAGCACATTGCTTCGAAGATAAAAGGCCCAAAACTGCTCACAATACTCCAAAGTGAGACCTCATCAGTGCTTTATAAAGACTCAACATTAGATCCTTGCATTTGTACTCTAACATTTTATATTCTAATAGCATATCACCATATTTAAATATGCAATGGCAGGCATTTAAAGGTTGCATGGATGAACTACAACAATTGTTCATCCCAGTTTGGCAAAAGAATAAATCAAGGAAGGTAGTGCACCCGTGGCTGACAAGAGAAATTAGGGATAGTATCAATTCCAAAGAAGTAGCATACAAATTAGCCAGAGAAAGTGGCTCACCTGAGGACTGGGAGAAATTCAGAGTTCAGCAGAGGAGGACAAAGGGCTTAATTAGGAAGGGGAAAAAAGATTATGAGAGAAAACTGGCAGAGAACATAAAAACGGACTGTAAAAGCTTTTATAGATATGTAAAAAGGAAAAGACTGATAAAGACAAATGTAGGTCCCCTGCAAACAGAAACAGGTGAATTGATTATGGGGAGCAAGGACATGGCAGACCAATTGAATAATTACTTTGGTTCTGTCTTCACTAAGGAGGACATAAATAATCTTCCAGAAATAGTAAGGGACAGAGGGTCCAGTGAGATGGAGGAACTGAGCGAAATACATGTTAGTAGGGAAGTGGTGTTAGGTAAATTGAAGGGATTGAAGGCAGATAAATCCCCAGGGCCAGATGGTCTGCATCCCAGAGTGCTTAAGGAAGTGGCCCAAGAAATAGTGGATGCATTAGTGATAATTTTTCAAAACTCGTTAGATTCTGGACTAGTTCCTGAGGATTGGAGGGTGGCTAATGTAACCCCACTTTTTAAAAAAGGAGGGAGAGAGAAACCGGGGAATTATAGGCCGGTTAGCCTAACGTCGGTGGTGGGGAAACTGCTGGAGTCAGTTATCAAGGATGTGATAACAGCACATTTGGAAAGCGGTGAAATGATCGGACAAAGTCAGCATGGATTTGTGAAAGGAAAATCATGTCTGACGAATCTCATAGAATTTTTTGAGGATGTAACTAGTAGAGTGGATAGGGGAGAATCAGTGGATGTGGTATATTTGGATTTTCAAAAGGCTTTTGACAAGGTCCCACACAGGAGATTAGTGTGCAAACTTAAAGCACATGGTATTGGGGGTAAGGTATTGGTGTGGGTGGAGAATTGGTTAGCAGACAGGAAGCAAAGAGTGGGAATAAACGGGACCTTTTCAGAATGGCAGGCGGTGACTAGTGGGGTACCGCAAGGCTCAGTGCTGGGACCCCAGTTGTTTACAATATATATTAATGACTTGGATGAGGGAATTAAATGCAGCATCTCCAAGTTTGCGGATGACACGAAGCTGGGCGGCAGTGTTAGCAGTGAGGAGGATGCTAAGAGGATGCAGGGTGACTTGGATAGGTTGGGTGAGTGGGCAAACTCATGGCAGATGCAATTTAATGTGGATAAATGTGAAGTTATCCACTTTGGTGGCAAAAATAGGAAAACAGATTATTATCTGAATGGTGGCCGATTAGGAAAAGGGGAGGTGCAACGAGACCTGGGTGTCATTATACACCAGTCATTGAAAGTGGGCATGCAGGTACAGCAGGCGGTGAAAAAGGCGAACGGTATGCTGGCATTTATAGCGAGAGGATTCGAGTACAGGAGCAGGGAGGTACTACTGCAGTTGTACAAGGCCTTGGTGAGACCACACCTGGAGTATTGTGTGCAGTTTTGGTCCCCTAATCTGAGGAAAGACATCCTTGCCATAGAGGGAGTACAAAGAAGGTTCACCAGATTGATTCCTGGGATGGCAGGTCTTTCATATGAAGAAAGACTGGATGAACTGGGCTTGTACTCGTTGGAATTTAGAAGATTGAGGGGGGATCTGATTGAAACGTATAAGATCCTAAAGGGATTGGACAGGCTAGATGCGGGAAGATTGTTCCCGATGTTGGGGAGGTCTAGAACGAGGGGTCACAGTTTGAGGATAGAGGGGAAGCCTTTTAGGACCGAGATTAGGAAAAACTTCTTCACACAGAGAGTGGTGAATCTGTGGAATTCTCTGCCACAGCAAACTGTTGAGGCCAGTTCATTAGCTATGTTTAAAAGGAAGTTAGATATGGCCCTTGTGGCTACAGGGGTCACGGGGTATGGAGGGAAGGCTAGGTTCTGAGTTGGATGATCAGCCATGATCATAATAAATGGCGGTGCAGGCTCGAAGGGCCGAATGGCCTACTCCTGCACCTATTTTCTATGTTTCTATGTTTCTATATTCTGACTTTGAATGAGCCACATGGAGACTGGAAGAATAGATGAGAAAAGTGAAAAATATTGACTGTCGTACCTCCAGTAATTTATCAAATTTATCAGCTACCATGTAGCTATACGATTGGATCTCAGTCTTCTGCATGAATCACATTTGCTGATGTCTTATTTAAATTACAGGGTGAAAATAGTTACATGGAGAGTTGGTTAGAGTCATAGAGTTACAGTGCCTATAAAAAGTATTAATTCTCCCCCTCCCCCTTTAGAAGTGATCATGTTTTATTATTTTACAACATTGAATCACAATGGATTTAATTTGGATTTTTTGACACTGATCAACAGAAAAAGATTCTTTCATGTCAAAGTAAAACCAGATCTCTACGAAGTGATCTAAATTATAGGCATCCGTTAGTCTCATAAGGCCATGGATTTGCGCCTTGGAAGGTTTCCAGGGCACAGGCCTGGGCATGAAATCTAAATTAATTACAAATATAAAACACAAAATAATTGATTGCATAAGTATTCAACCCTCCTTTAATACAACACACTAAATTATCACTGGTGCAGCCAATTGGTTTTAGAAGTCACATAATTAGTTGAATGGAGATCTGTTTTTGGAGACCTGTGTGCAGTCAAGGTGCTACAATTGAATGTAGTAAAAATACACCCGTATCTGGAAGGTCGAACTGTTGGTGAGTCAGTATCCTGGCAAAAACTACACCATAAAGACAAAAGAACACGCCAAGCGACTCCCCTAAAAGATCACAAGTCAGGAGATAGATGCAAGAAAAATTCCAAGTCACTGAATATCCCCTGGAATACAGTTACTGTAAGTCAACCATCAAGAAACAGAAAGGATATGGCACAGCTGTAAATCTGCCTAGAGCAGAACGTCCTCAAAAACTGAGTGACTGTGCAAGAAGGGGATGAGTGAGGGAGGCCACTAAGAGAGCTACGACAACTCTGGAGGAGTTACAAGCTTCAGTGGCTGAGATGGGAGAGACTGCGCTGACAACCATTGCTGCCTGGGTGCTTTATCAGCTGCAGCTTTATAAGATAGTGGAAAAAAGAAAGCCACTGTTGAAAGAAACCCACATGAGATCTTGGTTAAAGTTTGCCAAAAGGCATATGGGAGACTCTGAAGTCAGCTGAAAGAAGTTTCTATGGCCTGATGAAAACTAAATTGAGCTTTCTGGCCATCAGATCACCAGCAGGTTGTAAGAGTGGGCTCTCTCACCTCTAACTCTCTGACTGTCAATACAGGAGCCCCTCAGGGCTGCGTACTGAGTCCCCTCCTTTACTCCCTGTATACCCATGACTGTATCACCACCCAGAGCTCCAATCTGCTAATTAAATTTGCCGATAACACTACATTGATTAGCCTTATCTCAAACAATAACGAGGTGGCCTACAGGGAGGAAGTCATCTCCCTGACACAGTGGTGTCAAGAAAACAACCTCTCCCTCAATGTCACAATAACAAAGGAGCTGGTTGTGGATTTCAGGAGGAATGGAGACAGGCTAACCCCTAATGACACTAATGGATCTGGGTTTGAGAAGGTAAACAGCTTCAAGTTCTTCGGCATCCACATCACCGAGGACCTCATGTGGTCTGTACACACCAGCTTCGTGGTGAAAAAAGCACAACAGTGATGACAATACAACAATCGTTGGTAGAATCTCAGGTGGTGACGAGAGGGCGTACAGGAGTGAGATATGCCAACTAGTGGAATGGTGCTGCAGCAACAACCTGGCCCTCAACGTCAGTAAGACGAAAGAGCTGATTGTGGACTTCAAGAAGAGTAAGACAAAGGAACACATACCATTCCTCATAGAGGGATCAGAAGTGGAGAGAGTGAGCAGCTTCAAGTTCCTGGGTATCAAGATCTCTGAGGATCTAACCTGGTCCCAACATATCAATGTAGTTATAAAGAAGGCAAGACAGTGGCTATACTTTATTAGGAGTTTGAAGAGATTTGGCATGTCAACAACTAGACTCAAAAACTTCTATCGTTGTACTGTGGCGAGCATTCTGACAGGCTGCATCACTGTCTGGTATGGAGGGGCTACAGCACCGGACCGAAAGAAGCTGCAGAAGGTTGTAAATCTAGTCAGCTCAATCTTGGGCACTAGCCTACAAAATACCCCAGGACATCTGTAGGGAGCGGAGTCTCAGAAAGGCAGTGTCCATTATTAAGGACCTCCAGCACCCAGGGCATGCCCTTTTCTCGCTGTTACCATCAGGCAGGAGGTACAGAAGCCTGAAGGCACACACTCAGCGATTCAGGAACAGCTTCTTCCCCTCTGCCATCTGATTCCTAAATGGACATTGAAGCTTTGGACACTACTTCACTTATTTTAATATACAGTATTTCTGTTTTTACGTGTTTTTTTAAATCTATTCAATATACGTAATTGATTTACTTGTTTATTTATTATTATTATGTTTTATTTTATTGATTATTATTATTTTCTCTGCTAGATTATGCATTGCATCTAACTGCTGCTGCTAAGTTAACAAATTCCATGTCACATGCTGGTGATAACAAAACCTGATTCTGATTCTGATTCTAATTCTGATTCTGACTCATATATTAACCCTTTCATTCCTGGAATCATTCTTGTGAATCTCCTCCCAATGCCAGCACATCATTTTTTTAGATAAGGGACCCTAAACTGCTCACAATGTGGTCTGACCAATGCCTTATAAGGCCTCAGCATTACATCTTTGATCTTGTATACTAGTCCATAAGACCATAAGACCATAAGACAAAGGAGCAGAAGTCGGCCATTTGGCCCATCGCGTCTGCTCTGCCATTTTATCATGAGCTGATCCATTCTCTCATTTAGTCCCACTCCCCCGCCTTCTCACCATAACCTTTGATGCCCTGGCTACTCAGATACCTATCAATCTCTGCCTTAAATACACCCAATGACTTGGCCTCCACGGCTGCCCGTGGCAACAAATTCCATAGATTCAGCACCCTCTGACTAAAAAATTTCTTTGCATTTCTGTTCTGAATGGGCGCCCTTCAATCCTTAAGTCATGCCCTCTCGTACTAGACTCCCCCATCATGGGAAACAACTTTGCCACATCCACTCTGTCCATGCCTTTCAACATTCGAAATGTTTCTATGAGGTCCCCCCCATTCTTCTAAACGCCAAGGAATACAGTCCAAGAGCGGACAAACGCTCCTCATATGTTAACCCTCTCATTCCTGGAATCATTCTAGTGAATTTTCTCTGTACCCTCTCCAACGTCAGCACATCCTTTCTTAAATAAGGAGACCAAAACTGCCCACAGTACTCCAAGTGAGGTCTCACCAGCGCCTTATAGAGCCTCAACATCACATCCCTGCTCCTATACTCTGTTCCTCTAGAAATGAATGCCAACATTGCATTCGCCTTCTTTACCACCGACTCAACCTGGAGGTTAACCTTAAGGGTATCCTGTACGCAGACTCCCAAGTCCCGTTGCAACTCAGAACTTTGAATTCTCTCCCCATTTAAATAATAGTCTGCCCGTTTATTTCTTCTGCCAAAGTGCATAAACATACACTTCCCACCATTGCATTTCATTTACCACTTCTTTGCCCATTCTTCCAATCTATCCAAGTCTCTCTGCAGA